>NC_142621.1:21836288-22139318 GCF_059453375.1 Lepisosteus platostomus | reverse complement strand
AAGATAATGATTTTTCTTCCTCCTGATCAGTTTAGAAATCTGTGTACACTGTAAGGTTTTTACTTCTTAATTAAACTTTTAAAATACACGTTTCGAATAGAAAGAAATCCTCTTCCTGGTACAGTTTGTATAGCAGACCAGCACGTCTTTTTTCTCCAATCAGAGGGGTGTCAGATGGTGTCAGCTAATCACCATTCTTAAGCCTTCCATAATCTCTGGTATAGGGAGACCCCAGAATTCTGTCCCATAGTTTAAATAGATGATAGATACTTTTATTGATTCCGTGAGGGAAATAAAGTAAATCATTTTCATTTTAGGAAATTATTAAACGCTCGGTTAAAAGCAAAGGAGATTGTCTGTTATAGTGGACATAAAAACAAGAGTTTGCTGCGGCGTTATTGGAAACCCAAATTTAACAAAAAATCGCTGGCATTATATCCTAGAAGACACAGACCGGCGGCAGACCGGGAGAATGCCCGGAGCGTAAAAGAAAATGCCTGATGAACTAGGGATTGGACAGTTTCCAAGTGCTTGTACAATCGATGGAAATGCTCAAATAAATGTGCAAAAGAAATAAACAAAATAATCATTTATTTCTTTATCATATTGGCTAGCTAATGTCCTCTCTTTGCTAGTTAGTGGCTGTGTTTCTGCGTTGGGTAGCAACGGGTGACTGTTCTCAGGCGGAAGATGTAAACAGCTTAATTTTCGTGTTAAATAATTTTTTTAAATTAAAATTCATTCTATACAGCAATCGCATATTTGGGTACTGTTTCATAAAACTTTCATGCTTAAAATGTTTAGGGAGAAATGGAAGTCTGGTGCGTATTTTTTCTTTAAACTACCAAGACCAGCCATACACAGTACAGTTTACATACAGTAATGTTTATGTTCCTAAATTAATATCGTTTATGACCTTCAGATGCATTATGCTCCTCTTCTTTTTATGGTCAGCTACTAAAATTTCCCTTTAGTGGTAAAATTCCATATAAATATTCAATACTAAGTGGATTAAAATGTGCACAGTAAAGAGATTAAATGATTAAATCTTTTCACTACCAACCAATGCACCACGAGTGCCCGTGTCGGTCATTTTGGCCAGCCAATCACTTACCGCGGTGCCCTGCGGTGGCTTGTGGGTAGGTTACTGTACCGCAGGTTTGTACTGTGCATTTTGAATGGCTGCATCTGTACAGGATTTGAGCTTTTCAATTTAAACTGTGTATTACAGCATGTTAATCATCAGTCATTAAAAAGTTGGTATATTTTATGAAAGCAAGAATGCTCAGTTGGGCAAAAGTACACAACCTACTTTTATCATAAATATTTTAATTATGCAGAAATACTTTATGCATCAAAGCCTTTACCGAAGATATTACTAATAGTATTAATAAAGAATGACTTTGGACAAGCTGTAAACTCAAAGTATTACGCTGGTCCACATTCTTTCTAACCGTCATTTTGAACGAAAATACTTTATTTTTTCATTGACAAACACCACTGCATTTCGTTGATCTAACTAACAAGGACTGGACATTAGCTAGCCAATAGGATAAAGGAATAAATTACTTTTTTTGTTCATTTCTTTAGCACATTTGTACAAGCACTTGGAAACTGTCCAATCCCTACTTTGTCAGGCATTTTCTTTTACTATAACGGACATAACAACTCCCTTGGTTTTGTAGTGTGCTCTCACGAGGCACCAGTTCTGTATGGGTTTGGGCAAAATGATTCTTTAGAATCAACCATGTGGTATAACTCAAACAACACACACACACAGGTACTAATACACAAGAATACATTTATTAATACATAAAATATGCATGTAAACCTAATAGATCTTACCGTGAGGGTTATCAGAATACAAGAGATATATATTCAGTCAGTTACGAAGAGTTACATATGTCAAGAGGACATACGTTCACTATATCATTCATTTAGACCGTTTCGTAAATGAACTTGGTTATAACTTCTACATTAGATACTCAAAACAAGTACATAACTCTTAGGAATTAAATTGATATAAACTGCTTGGGATAACAATTGAATTCTTGAGCTGTAATGCACTGAAGTTGAATACTCATCCAATCTCTGGGAATTCAGATCTCCTGTGGGCACAAAGAAGCAGTTGCAGGCTTGTTGCTGTCCAATCCACGCTCTCTGGCTCCGTGCCAGGCTGTGCTGTGCGGCTTGCGACGGTGCGCTGCTGGTGCTCTCTGAAGACCGGCTAGTTAGTTTTGGCTGAAACTACCAAGAGTTTGTGCACAGGAGAAAAGATGACTGTGGGTCCCAGCAGGTCAGGAAGAAGATCGGTTTGTTCCTGATGTAACACTAGTTCTGAATAGTGATTCAGCTGTCCACAGTTCTGACCTGTTCACGAGGCTTGCTGCTGGTGCTAACCTTGGGTGGATCCTCTGGTTACTCTCTGGCAACCTCCGCTCTAGACTCTTAGAACAAAGCAAAGTTCTGGCACTTGGACACACTGGCTGTTACATGGTTGTCCGGGCTGAGTCTCAGGATGGTCAGGAGGCACGCTGCGAGAATGTCCTGCCCTTGGGAGCCTTTCTGCTCCTGGGCTTTCCTGCCCTGGAATTGTCTCGCACCCCTGGAATTCTCCTTAAAAATTCTCCTCTTGGAATTCTCCTGAGTAGATTCTTCTACTCAGGCCTTCTGTGTTTCCTGTTTTTACCTGGAGGAACTTCATCTCGTTCATTAGCTGAAAGTTTCATGGGTGTCAGAGACCCATGTGGGTTACTCAGCCCTACCAGTCCCTGATTGGTTGATTAAGGTGAGATATGAGTCACTTACTCCTGACACTTAGGAACGCAGTCCAGATGTCCATCTGGCACTCCCTAGACAGATAGGGGCCAATGGATGACCATTGATCATGATAGCCAGGCTTAGCTAAGTGCATCCCCATTTGGGAGCTGTCCCTTATCAAAAGAAAACATCTTTAAATCAGCCTGTCTGAATAGCTAGATGAAGAGAGAGATGGGGCCTCATTTGGGAAAGCACAGCAACACTTAATTCTGTCTTATTAACAAAATTGCCGCTACACTTTTAACAGAGCGTTTCATAATTTCTAACAACGAAAATTATTTAAACTGCTGCACTTATCATTCAACCAGAGCTCAAAATATCACAAGGATCCTCAAGAGCACAATAAAGACTGTATTAAAAGATACTTGTATCAGATACATGAGAATCCAAGCTTTTTTATCTACACGGAATCCACCTGTGATTCGGGTGTTAACAAAACGTGTTTACAAAGAAAGTGAAATACAGTAATACTACCAGCTATATAGATACATAGATTTAGATATTTAGATTCTTAAATTAATATCATTATTAATTTCTTTAGATACGTGATTACATTATATTCTCGATTATAAAACAGATAATTCCGGTCCTGGAATCTGACTGGCCTGACACCCTTCTGAAGCGGTCCCATAATCTCTGGTAAACAGACACCCCAGAAATTTGACTTTTTACTGTGTGATAAATTTTAAAGGCAACCACCCACCTGCTGCAACCAGTCCAACCCCAGGATACAGTTCTCGTGGACTAGGGCAAGGTAGAAGGGGTGTTTCATCCTCGCAGCCCCAAAGTTCACGGTGAGCGCCATGGGACACCAGGCCGCAGCAGGGTGATGGTCGAACCGGTGTCGACGAGGGCCCGGCAGGGTCTGCCCTCGATGAGGCAGGGAAGAAATAAGCCCCGGCTGTGGCCAACCCTTCCTACAGCAGGCGGGGTGAAGCGCTCCTTCTGGCTTTCCGGAGCGGGGGTCGCGTCGCTCAACCGCGGCCTTCCCCCCTTTAGGCCGCCCCGCTCCCGTTTCCCAACGACCTCCGGAGTCCCCGGGGATCCAGTGCCTGGCACTCCCGGGCGATGTGCCCCCTCTCCCCACAGCGGTGGCAGATGACCAGCCGTTGTTGCTCCCCCAGCATCGCCGCGCTGGCCGTCTCCTCCTCTCCATCTGATTCCCTGTGCGCCCCTCCGTTGGTGCCCACCGGTCTCCTCGAATACGGCATCAGCCTGCTCAGCCAGAGCCAGGGCCTGCTCCAAGGGGACCGGCACGGCCAGCATCACATGGCGCTGCACCTCAGTTGGCGAAAAGGCCCAGAGGAATGCCTGGAGCGCTATCTCCCGATGGGCCTCCTCCGGGAGAGTAGGGTAACCCTGGCGGGCTAAGTAGGCCACGTCTGCGCCGACTGGACCCAGTGGCTCTTCCACTAGGCAGCAGCCAAAATGCCTCCAGAGGGCTGATGCCAACGCTGCTTAGTTGTACCGCTGGTCCCCGGATACATCCAGCAACGCCTGGCAGGCCTTCCCCTCCAGGACGGCGGCGAGGTGGCCTGCCATCTCCACCTGAGACCAGCTGTTTTCCCGCCACCTGGAGCTGGGCCTCAAACATTTGCCATGGGATCTCCCCATTATAATGGCTCGGTCTCACCGGCGCAGGCTGGAGCAGGGTTGGCGGGCTGGACCCCACTGTTCTGGCGTCTCTTTCCTGCCGCATGGCCTGAGGCAACCCGGGAAAGGGCCCCCCTTCCACTTAGTAGGTCACTGTTGGGTAGCCCTGATAAGGGCTGTGGCCTGGATAAGGGCTGTGGCCACTGGCGGTGCTGAGGGGTCGTCCTGGCCCCTGGCGGCCACTGCTTGCCCCCAAAAGGCGCTTTAGGGGGTCACTCGGCTGCTGGGGGAACTGGTGCTTCTCTGAGTCCGACATCATCGGCCGTTCTCTGTCCATCCTCCCGCCTCTGACACCAATGTAATGAATTTGGGTTCGTTGAGGACGAACACAGAGACTCAAACTTGTGGAGTCAAAATCTGCGCTTTATTTCTTCTCCGTCATCACCCGCCAGCAGCACTCCCGCGCCCAGACGAGAGAGACACACAAGACAAGCCCGCCAAGAGCGCAGGCCAGAGAGAGAGAGAGAAAACCAAGGGGTGCAGAACCAGGGAACTATTTACATGGAAAAAGGGCGATCTCCCCAGACTGTACGCCTGTTTCACTGGTACCTGATTACCTCTTGGGGGATATCCTTTATATCCTCTTGGGGGGAATATCCTCTTGGGAGATATTCTAACAACAAGTGATTATAAGACGATCTGTCAAAGTGCAATGAAATACAATATGCTGGACAGTATGCTTCTCAATGTGCTTTACAGGATAACAACAATAACAACAACAATTTAACAAGTTCTGGGAGGAGGAATATCATAAATATTAATAATAATAAAAAAAACTTTATTTTATATTGCGCCTTTAAAGGTGGCTTTAAAAAAAAAAACTTTTTTTAAATGCATTTGCATTTGCAGACAGAGCAGTGTTTACTTGAACATGGAGATGCCATACTGAATAATTCCTGCACACAACCATTGCAGAGGAATTTGCATCATTTGGCAGGGCTATGATTCTTACAAGTGGTGGTGGATTTGGAGACAAAATGTATTTACATTGGGTTGCTGTAAGTGGAGCACTAATAACCCCAAAGCTCTACTTATTATTTCACAAGACAATGCAGGATAGTATGCTTCTCAAAGAACTTTACAGGATAACAACAACAATAACAACAACAATTTGTAAGTTCTGGAGGAAAAATATGATCAATATTAATAATAATAATAATAAACTCTATTTTATATAGCGCCTTTAAAGGTGGCTCCTCAAAGGGCTTAACAGGATAACAGCCGATGAAACAACAGTGACTGGGGGTTGAAAATACCTGTGAAACCAGTTTGTTCACAATGTACTGTAGATACAGAGACTCAGTAGCAATAGCATTTACTGTAGCAATAGCAAAATAGCAATATTATAAACACTCAATTGACTTTTTTTTTAAAAACTTTTTTTTGACAGCAAGTACAGCACCCCTCCGCGCCCGCGCGCCAGCATTATATTCTCATGTACAGTTAGAATGTGTTCATTGTCTTCCAATGAGAGACGAGTTCCTTTCGCCGAAGTCAGGAGACATTAGAAGCTTGCCACTCCCGGACTTTTACACCAATGCATTAGCATGTTAAAGCGATTCCATTAAGGAGCCGGGCGCAATAATTGTTTTGTTCCTTGATTTTCTGATCTGCAAGGCCATTTGGCTGCAGCGAATGTGAATTATGTCTGGCATTGCTAGATTGTGAAAAAATAAAAGTATTTTAATCAAGATGGGGGGTAAGGGAGTCGTCTCTATGACACTCTCCCTTATAAAATTAACGTGAAACAAAACAAAAAGTAAAAGTAAGATACAATCTACAGACATTCACAACATAAACATATCTTAAAACATTTACATATATTGTTAAATTATTACTTTAAATATATACTTTAAGTTACTGAAACAGCCAGTTAATAAAATCGTTGCAATTTTGTTCTTGTTTGGAGGTGGGGATATTCTGAACATTATTATACAGAAGACAAAGATAACGATTTACGTTGCATTGTCAGATTGTGAATCAATAAAAATCTTTAATATTTAATTTAATATTTAACAAGGGTTTGCGATTTAAATGGAAATGGGGGTGACGGGAAATCTTAATCTAAATTAAAATAAATAAAACAGGTTTCGATAGCTAATAACCACTTTTTATGTTCGTAACACGGGTGATTTTTCTTCCTCCTATTCAGCTTAGAAATCTGTGTACGCTGTAAGGTTTTTACTTCATAATTAAACTTTTAAAATACACGTTTTGAATAGAAACAATATACTGTATGCTGTTGTCTTCCTGGTATGTAGAACAGATCAGCAGGTCTTTTTCCCCAATCAGAGGGGTGTCAGATGGTGTCAGCCAATCACCATTCTGAAGCCCTACCGTAATCTCTGGTATAGGGAGACCCCAGAATTCTGTCGCATAGTTAAAATAATTTTAATTTTAGGAAATTATGAAACGCTCGGTTAAAAGCAAGGGAGACTGTCTGTTATAGTGGACATAAAAACAAACGTTTGCTGCGGCATTATTGGAAACCCAAATTTAACAAAAAAATCACCGGCATTATATCCTAGAAGACACAGACCGGCGGCAGACCGGGAGAATGCCCGGAGCGTAAAAGAAATTGCAGATGAATTAGGGATTGGACAGTTTCCAAGTGCTTGTACAGTCGATGGAAATGTTCAAATAAATGTGCAAAAGAAATAAACAAAAAGATCATTTATTCCTTTACATATCGGCTAGCTAATGTCCTCTCTTTGCTAGTTAGTGGCTATGTTCCTGCATTGCTTAGCAACGAGTGACTATATTCTCAGGCGGAGGAACGTAAACAGCTTAATTTTCGTGTTAAATAATTTTTTTTAAATTAAAATTCATTCTATACAGCAATCACATATTTGGGGACCATTTTATAAAACTTTGATGCTTAAAATGTTTAGGGAGAAATGGAAGACTGGTGTGTATTTTTTCTTTAAACTACCAAGACCAGCCATATACAGTACAGTTTACATACAGTAATATGTTTATGTTCCTAAATTAATATAGTTTTTGACCTTCAGATGCGTTATGCTCCACTTCTTTTTATGCTCAGCTACTAAAATTTCCCTTTAGTTGTAAAATTCCATATAAATATTCAATACTAAGCGGATTAAAACGTGCACAGTAAAGAGATTAAATGATTAAATCTTTTCACTACCAACCAATGCACCACGAGTGCCTCTGTCGGTCATTTTGGCCAGCCAATCACTTACCGCGGTACACTGAGGTGGCTTGTGGGTAGTTGCATGTGGTACGGGTTTGTACCGTGCATTTTGAATGGCTGCATCTGTATATCCTGGAAATGAAAGGAGCCCGGAAGCTACTTTAATGACTTCAGACTAACTGGAACTAAAAGAGCACTAATGTGATGGATTTCATTTTTGTATGGGGAGCAACTTCACAGAGCTTTTCTCTTCTCTTAGTGGGGGGTACTGGGGGTACTCTATGCTAGCTTTCGCTTTCACTTTACATTGCCCCAACAAACTCCTCTTTTCTTAAGGATACTGTACTCTCGAGCATGGGTTTAGCAGGGACTCATCGTTAATGCCATATTGGGAAAAAATGAAAATTCAGTTTGTTACTTTTTGTTACTTTGGGTTTAAAATGCGGTACTATAATATAGACCTATTATTATTATTATTATTATTAATATTATTATTATTATTATTATTATTATTATATACTAAAAAAAAATAATAATAAGCCTTTTATGAGCAATCAATAATATTTTATGATGAATACTGTAGCTATAATACTCTTATTCATATCTTCTCTTACTTTAGCATTAGTCTGTCATAAAATACTATTTCTTTAAAATTTTCCCTTAGCCTAAGACGGATTTTGAAAAGAGTAAAGATTATTTTTATTTACACGAGAGAACAAAACATGCTTTAAGGTGTACTTTCTACAAATGACCTTCTTTAAATCCTTTCTTTTGACAATTGTCTACTATTTTTATTTTTTATTATTGTGGCATTTTATTATTTATTACTGTGGCATTATCTGTCCATTTTTGTGAAAAGGTCTTCATAATGCTATCCATTCAATGTACATATGCATTTGATTTATTTATTTCATTGCAGTATACAGCTTAAAATCAGTTCCATTGTATAACTGAAAATGTCAATAATGATCATACTAAATATTTTTTTTGAATAGTCACCCAGAAAATCTTCTACTGGCCATGCACACAGTGGTTTTAACTTCTGACCAGGCAACTGGGAGACCAGATATCATCTGGCAGTTGTGTCTGTCTTCAAGGTAAATTAATGTAAATTAATTTGTTTGTTACTTCATTGTTTTGACAAAAGTATAAGCTGCTAATAACTAAATTCAGTTAAACTTTCAACCTGGCATCAGTGTATGGATTAGAAATATGTGGGTGGGTAAGGGTGATGGTGATAGAAAGACAGTAATGTGTTTGCATAGTTAGATTATCAATTATGTTATATCTATAATTTTACTTTGAAATCTTATGAGAAATCCTTTACAACAGCCCTGTTGTTTCACTATAAAGCGTATGATAGAAATAAAAATGAGATTAAAGGGAAACTCTCAAACCCTAAAGCAGTACATCTCTGAGTATGTCTAGCTACAGATGCAGCCATTCAAAGTGCGCGGTACAGACACGTACCGCAGGTAATTGGCTGCGGTGTCGCGTATCATGACGCAAGATGACGCTGGGTACCGCGGTACGTGATTGGTTGACCGACAGGGGCACTCGTGGTCCGTTGGTCTGTCGTAGAAAGACTTACTGTAAACGTCTTTACTGTGCCCGTTGTAGATATTGAATTTTACCACTGAAGGGAAATCTTAGTAGCTGAGCATAAAAAGAATAGGAGCATACTGTAACGCGTGTGAAGGCCATAAACGATATTAATTTTGGAACATAAACATACAGTATATAGCTGGTCTTGGTACTTTAAAGAAAAAAATACACACCAGTATTCCATTTCTCCCTAAACATTTTAAGCATCGAAGTCTTTAACTAACGTGATACCGGAGTCAACAAGCATACTTTTAGAATTTGATTAATAGGGAATATAATATGGAAATGCGTATCTAAAGAATTTAATAACGGTATGATTATATTCGTGTACTGCGACAGGGCTGTGTAGGGCTGTTTCGCCTCCCTGTTTATGTGAGGTGTCTTGTAGCCTACTGGTCTACGTGTGTGACTAACAACTGGCAGGTTGTGTGTTCGAATCCAGCTGGTGCTGGACTTTTCTTTTAACAAACATTTCAACGAAAAAATAGAATAGCGATATTATGGACAATCAATTGACTTTTATATTTCAAAATATCGCAACATGATCGATTCTAAGTCATTTGTGATAACAATGAATAGTCACCTTCTTCCCTTCTGACAACGGTCCCTGCTTCTGCTTCCTGCTTCTATTGTGTGTGTGTGTTCAACAGAGTAAATTTTTATAGAGAAATGGAGGCTGGACAGTATGCGTTACAATATAAACATTTATATTGATTTAAATCGTGTTCTGATTTAAATCGCAAACGCGTGTTTAATTATATGTGTTTTTTAATCATAATCAGGCTAATGCAACATAAATTGATACAGTATCTTTGTCTTCTAAGTATCTTAATAAACTTTCAGCATAGCTTTCTACCCGTCAAGATGTATATTTCTTGGGATTTTGGGATCAAACGTGGAAGGATTAGATTGTAATCGTTTTTATTTGTCAAATACGTGATTGTATTTCTGAATGTTATGTGACACCTACAGCCACAATACAAAATCAAATATATCAAACCATTATACTCTCGCAAATTCCTCCAATTATCATAATCCCGCCCCTTATGCAAAACCAAACCCTCCTCCCATCCCAGTTTATCCTCTTTATCATCCTCAAAATCTACCTCGATTTTCAACTTAAAGCATTTCTGCTTACTGGGTTTTTGAGGGGGGGAGGTGTCTTTCGCTGGAAATCTCGCCTGCTTCCACTACTCAACCCCCTCTCTGCCGGAGTGCTGGCTGTGACGAATTAAACCGGTTTCACAGGTATTTTCAAAGTAGGAAGTACAGTGTTAAGTGGTAGCTGGGCTCCTCCCTCAATAGAATCGCTTTAACATGCTAATGTGTTGGTTTAACAGTCCGGGAGTGGCAAGCTTCCAATGTCAACTCGACTCGATTGGAAGACAATGAACGTATTTTAGCCCTAAATGAATTAATAGCAAACATGGTTTACATAAAATACATTTTTCCAAGAAAGTTTATAATAATACGATCTATAGTTGAAATCTGAGCCTAAATCTAAAGGAAAAGCATTTTCAGAGAGCAATCACGCTGTGTTTATGTAGAAAAAGCGATTAGGTTTATGAGCAATCTAATTACCTATTCGCTTAAAACGCTATATAAAATAAAGTTTATTATTAATTTGCTGGACAGAGCGGTGAACATTATTATGGATAAGACAAAGATAACGATCCTGATCAGATTAGAAATCTATGTACGCTGTAAGGTTTCTACTTCTTAATCTTTTAAAATACACGTTTCGAATAGAAAGAAATCATCTTCCTGGTACAGTATGTATAGCAAACCAGCATGTCTTTTTTCTCCAATCAGAGGGGTTAGACGCTCTGTTAAAAGCAAAGGAGATTGTCTGTTATAGTGGACATAAAAACAAGAGTTCGCTGGCATTATATCCTAGAAGACCAGCGCCAGACCGGGAGATTGCCCGCAGCGTAAAAGAAAATGCCTGATGAACTAGGGATTGGACAGTTTCCAAGTGCTTGTACAATCGATGGAAATGTTCAAATAAATGTGCAAAAGAAATAAACAAAATAATCATTTATTTCTTTATCATATTGGCTAGCTAATGTTCTCTCTTTGCTAGTTAGTGGCTGTGTTTCTGCGTTGGGTAGCAATGGGTGACTGTTCTCAGGCGGAAGATGTAAACAGCTTAATTTTCGTGTTAAATAATTTTTTAAAATTAAAATTCATTCTATACATCCTGTGTGTGTGGGGTTTGCATATTCTCTCTGGGTTACATGGTTTTTCTCCACATGTGTGATATGACTCCCTCTCGAACTCCAAAACATACTGGTAAGTTAATTGGTTTATGGGAAAACTGGCCCTGGTGTGTGTGTGTTTGTGTCTGTCTGTCCTGTGATGGACTGGCGCTATGTCCAGGGTGTATTCTGCCTTGTGTCCGTCGCTTACTGGGATAGGCTCCAAATCCTCTGTACTGGATAAAGAGATTAGAAATGGATGGAAGTAAAGGCACTGTGTGGATGGAATTATACACAATGTTAGAAACCCACTATGAAATGGCAGCATCTCACTGAGAATAAAATATTTTATAGTGCTGGCTTAAGGAAACAGCCTTTCCACCTCTCTTGCACATCAGTATCCATACCTAGTTATTTAAACAAATTGCCTCTAATTATAAACATCTTAATATGCTGGCTCTGTGGATCCGCATCAGCTATGTTTGCCCATTCCTTCAATTCATGTGCATCCAACACACAGTTCAACGCTAGCAACTACACAAAATCTAAAATACAATCCTCATTTCAGTATCTATGTAAACATACAGTCTGTTAACTTCATCATCTTCATCAAAAGTATGCCTAACCCCATTAGGAAGTGTTCTTGTTATCAGTGTATTCCTCAGCTATCCCAAAGTTATCTTCTTCTTACCAACATCTCTAGTCTTGTATCCTGCAATAATTCAGCCAACACTTAAATCTCCAAAAGCTGCTTGTGTTAATTTCTTGAAATCACAAATATCATGTGTAAATACTGGCCATGTAATACTCTGCATTGTGGAATAATAGTTTATTTTAAAGGGAACTAGAGAAACTAAGAACTAGAGAAATCAAGAAAGGCTTTTTTTCTAGAATTAATAAATGCACATCCTGTTCACTGGGGAAATTAAATCCACACTGAGCAATCTTCAATATGTTCAGAATATGACAGCGAGAATCCTATCAGGGATGCATTACACCTGTTTTCAAGTCCTTGCATTGGTTATCTATCAGGTTTCGAGTCAACTTCAAAATCCTCATCCTCATTCAGTACCTACAGTATATGGCTTATTATCTGTCTACTGCCCACCTTTGTCCGTCTGACTCTGGTCTTCTAGCTGTCCTCAAGAACATCTACATTCTGTGGGTGACAGGGTCTTCTCTAGCTGCACCCCAGAGCTCTCAATTTGTATTCCCAGTGATATCAGTCACGTACCCTGAGTGCATTTAAATCTAACCTCAGAACCTTTCTTTTCAGAAGACTTAGTGTCTGTATCTGCTTCATTTTCTAATTTTGGTAGCTCCTCTAACTGCTTGTCTTTCTTATATGTATTTACTTTGTAATCTGTGGTCCTTTTATCTGTTTTTATGTCTACTGTATTGCTTTGAGATGCCACTTTTAAAGGTGATACATGTATATAAAATAAAGTTTTTTATTATTGTTATAGAGAAACATGATCAGTTTTCCCTGGTTCAGATAAAAAGATCTATAGCATACTAGTTTGTCACTCTTCTCATTCCCTTTGCTAAATAACTTTTCATACTTATCTGATCAATCTAACTGCCTGTTTTCTGTGCTTTCTCTATCCTGCTAGATTTGCAATTATTCTGAAAATTTTCATCTTGAAATTACTCATTTCTAAATACCTTTTTCACTGTTAACATCTTGCAGCAACTCTGCAACAAAATATACACTTAGCACAGTTCATCCTGCTACCAACATTGAATAAAAAAAATCTTATGATTTCTATATTTATGTCTTTATTTAGTGGTTTCATTAGTGACAAAGGCTAAACTTTCTTGGAAAAATGTATTTTATGTGTTGCGGAAAAAACTGACTTGCTTTAACAAAGTATGTTTACAAATCCTTTCACCTGGCAGTTTACCTGAATGCCCAACTATCTGAGAAGCCCTCCATGAAACCATAGTTGCTATTAATTCATTTAGGGCTCACTGACAGAATTGCTGTTTTGTATGCATGCTAATTTCTGATTCCTCACTCTGTTTCATGTTTATAGATAAGACTATTGATCGCGAAAGGAAATTGATGTACATGTTTGCATGTTCTTTTGTAACATACACCTTTTTGTGATTTTTTTGTATATCTAAGCAAGTGTTCCTGCATCCCTCTTCTGCACTATAGGCATGGCTTTTTTTCTGTTTGCTCAATTTCTAAAACTTTTTGCTCATGTGCATTTTTGTATTTTTTACACCTCTAGCACTTTAACGTCCTGAATTTTCATTTGCCTTAATTTGTAGAATGAATTTGAGTTTTAGCCTTAAAAATCTTAAGTTTTCACTATCTTTTGTTTCTTGTCCTACAACTGTTATTATTGATCACCGAATTATTGTACTTGACATGACTTCATTCAGCCTTTCCTGAACGTCTATGACAGGCAGAGAGAGTGCTGTTTCTGGTGCGATCTTTTGCAGCTGACATTTCACTGTTTTAAACGAACAAGAAATTAGATTGCTCATAAATCACTTATTCTATATAAATACAGCGTAATTGCCCTCCGAAAATCCTCTTTTTCTTGTTCGTTTTAGAGACCTTGATCGAAACTGATTATATAATTATACGAATTACACGAATATAATTATATCTTATTAATTTCTTGAGATACGCGATTCTTTTAATACAGTCTTTGCTGTGCTCTAGAGGATCCTTGTGATATTTCGAGCTCTGGTTGAATGATAAGTGTCGTAGTTTAAATCATTTTGGTAGTTAGAAATTATGGAACGCTCTGTTAAAAGCAAGGGAGTTTTTATGTCCGTTGCAGTTCTTTTGCAACATGAATATAATTATATCGTTATTAATTTCTTGAGATACGCGATTCCATATTATATTCCCTTTTAATCAAATTCTAAAAGTATGCTTGTTGACTCCGGTATCACGTTAGTTAAAGACTTCGATGCTTAAAATGTTTAGGGAGAAATGGAATACTGGTGTGTATGTTTTCTTTAAAGTACCGAGACCAGCCATATACTGTATGTTTAAGTTCCAAAATTAATATCGTTTATGGACTTCACACGCGTTGCAGTATGCTCCTATTCTTTTTATGCTCAGGCACTAAGATTTCCCTTCTGCTTTGTGTAAGGATGGTATCAAAAGCAATCTTAAGTGGTGAGAAATCTGTGCTCAATGAATTTAAGGGACTTTCGAAACTCTGCCCCAAAGTCATGTGACTGATTTTTCGCCCTGTTTCGTTGGTTAAACGCAATGATCACAAGCACCACCATGGTAACTGGGATGTGTAGTTTTTAATTCCGTTTGAATTATAACTGTACGTACTGTCTTCATATTTGGCCAGGGCTTTAAAGAGAAGGCGCGCCAAAAAATTTCGGTGCCGTCGTCTCTGCTTTAAAGGTACCCCCGTGCTGGAAGAATTTGACCTCGGAACGTTTGCCCAGCGTACTGTTAAACCAACGCATTAGCATGTTAAAGCGATTCTATTGAGGGAGTAGCCCAGCTACCACTTAACACTGTACTTCCTACTTTGGATACCTGTGAAACCGGTTTAATTCGTCACAGCCAGCACTCCGGGAGAGAGGGGGTTGAGTAGTGGAAGCAGGCGAGATTTCCAGCGAAAGACACCTCCCGCTCAAAAACCCAGTAAGCAGTAATGCTTTAAGTTGAAAATCGAGGTAGATTTTGAGGATGATAAAGAGGGTAAACTGGGATGGGAGGAGGGTTTGGTTTTGCATAAGGGTTTTGCATAAGGGGCAGAAGATTTCCCTTCTGCTTTGTGTAAGGGAATTGAGTCTAAGTAAAATTACCTTACACTCAATTTAAACACAAGCTGTCTTTCTGTATGAACCTCTAAGCTGGTTCATACAGAAAATGTAGAAATGCATTAGCCTGATTATGATTAAAAAACACATAATTAAACACGCGTTTGCGATTTAAATCAGAACACGATTTAAATCAATATAAATGTTTATATTGTAACGCATACTGTCCAGCCTCCATTTCTCTATAAAAATTTACTCTGTTGCACACACACACACAATAGAAGCAGGAACCGCTGTCAGAAGGGAAGAAGGTGACTATTCATTGTTCTCAAAAATGACTTAGAATCGATCATGTTGCGATATTTTGAAATATAAAAGTCAATTGATTGTCCATAATATCGCTTACCTATTTTTTCGAAGAAATGTTTGTTAAAATAAAAGACCAGCACCAGCTGGATTCGAACACACAACCTGTGCGTTGTTAGTCACGCACCTAGACCAGTGAGCTACAAGACAACTCGCATGAACAGGGAGGCGAAACAGCCCTACACAGCCCTGTCGCAGTACACGAATATAATCATACCGTTATTAAATTCTTTAGATACGCGATTCCATATTATATTAGCAGAAAAGCTTAAAACTACCACTTTTTCACACGCTATTTCACATGCTAGTTTAATTTAATTTATTTATATATTATATATTTATATCTCTGACCAAGGGAAACGTCTCATTTTTTCAAAGAAATGTTTGTTTGTTGATTGTTATCAAAAATGACTTAGAATCGATCATGTTGCGATATTTTGAAATATAAAAGTCAATTGATTGTCCATAATATCGCTTTTCAATTTTTAAAGAAATGTTTGTTAAAAGAAAAGTCCAACAGCAGCTGGATTCGAACACACAACCTGCCAGTTGTTAGTCAGGCATGTAGACCAGTAGGCTACAAGACAACTCGCATGAACAGGGAGGCGAAACAGCCCTACACAGCCCTGTCGCAGTACACGAATATAATCATACCGTTATTAAATTCTTTAGATACGCGATTCCATATTATATTCATTTTTAATCAAATTCTAAAAGTATGCTTGTTGACTCCGGTATCACTTTAGTTAAAGACTTCGAAGCTTAAAATGTTTAGGGAGAAATGGAATACTGGTGTGTATTTTTTTCTTTAAAGTACCAAGACCAGCTATATACTGTATGTTTATGTTCCAAAATTAATATCGTTTATGGCCTTCACACGCGTTGCAGTATGCTCCTATTCTTTTTATGCTCAGCTACTAAGATTTCCCTTCAGTGGTAAAATTAGATATGAATATTCAATACTTAAACGGGCACAGTTAAGACATTAAATATACATATACATACTGTATACAGTACAGTTTGCATACGGTAATATGTTTATGTTCCTAAATCAATCTCTTTTATGAGCATGTGAAAGGCATGGTGAATCACTGTACTTTGCATGATTGGAAACAAATGCGTGATTGCGAAATGCTGTGGTGTTACTTTTACAAAGACGGTCAATGAAAAAAAGAATGTTGACCAGGGCAATACTTTGAGTTTACACTTACAGCTTGTCCAAGGTCATTCATTATTAATACTATTAGTAATATCTTCGTTAAAGACTGATGGCCACAGCTCAAACATGAGAGGTTGAGCTTTATTAGCTCCACCTTGCGGAAATTCCGGATACTATTATTTTGCTTGTCATATATAGGAGAATTTACGGTAACTAGCGGTATTTACCGGTAACTCGCGGTATTTACCGGTAGCTTGCGGTAGACTGCGTACAGCGTACCGGAAAATAATGCGGTATCGCCCGCGCATTTTGAATGGCTGCATCTGTAATCAGTTATTTTCATCTAAAAATACAATTATGGTAATCTTAATGATAAGTGAACATAGTTTAGATTAACTGTAATATTTTATCTATTTCATTCCACATTTAACATTATGTTGAAATACAGTAAATGCTCCTGATGTACTTTGCATTAAAATATGTAACATGCATTTTTAAAGGGTTCACCATATAAAGAACACCCAACAGAATGGCAGATCAGTTCCAAAATGCCACTCAGCATAGTGAATTTGGTCTATTTTGGTTCACAATCCCCCATCATATTGATGATATTAGAAAAAAATAAATTAAACAATTAAAAAGCAAATCCCCCTTCCTCCACATGTGAACTGCATATATCCCTTTTAAAATGGGAAAAGTAAAGCTTTGTAATTTTTGCATTAAAAGCACAGGTTAACAATAAAACTGGACAGGCATAAAAGGTAATTTAGATTAAGTGGATAATCAGTGACAGAGGTTTTTTAATGTGCCATTTGAGTTTCAGTCAGTCATGCCTTTAATTAGAATAATCCATTATACCGGAGAGCAAAATGATGTGTATTTTAAATTTAAATTAATTACATATTTCATTCACAGGTTCACCTACTTAACTTCCATAAATTATGTTTAATATTTCAGTGATGTTTTCCAAAATAGATGGTAATGATGGGGTTTTGCTTATCCATGTATATTTTGATTAGAGTAAGCACATCTGTTTTTTATTTTTATTAATATATTTGTATATGTAGGCTTTAAAATGTCATGCTAAACTCACTGGTTAAAATATTTAGAACTATTAGTGGATAATGTGTATAAATGGGCTCTGAATTGCTTTCTTTCAGGAAATGACTGGATGAGATTCACAGATCAATTAGTATATAACTATCAAAATGTCAAGTTGGACCAAATGGCCTCCTCTTGATTGTAATCCTTTTAACATACTTATACGCACCTTATTCACTATGTAATTTTGTGTATTATTCAGTGTTGTTTTATTAAACTTCAAGAATAATGCCATTTCTGCTGTGACAATTATGACATCATGTCTTTTTTCACATAATTAAAGATACGGTGGTTAAATATGAGGGAAGATTATAGAGGGTGTCTATTAAGGACCCAAGATATGGTAAAGTCATTACTCTTTGTAAATTGTAATTTTCCCATTCAAACTCTTTAGCTCATAAAAGTGGGTGACTAATACTACACTTTCCCACTGACCATGGGTGATTGAGGTCAATGGAATGCTTGCCCTGAGTTAATTCATCACAGGTGCTGTCATTAAAGGCCTGTGGTTATAAACCTGAGGTTAGTGTCTTTTGATAGAGAATATACTGTAAAGCTGAAGTTAGTCTGGCATATTTTAGTACACAAGACGGAAAAGATTCTTAAACAGTCTTGGGTTTAAGATAAAAATTCAGAGGACATGGTCTTTTTTTGGTAGAAGTTTGACTTCAAAAATAGCAAAAAAGTAGGCTTTCATCCATTCAGGCAAGCTTGGATAAAATATATATTTAACCTATTTGTTATCCTGGATTTCTGAAGACGGTGGCTCTGTGGTGGGTTACTAAAAAATGAGTGTTTTGAAATAGTACAGAACTTAAACTTACAAAACTGAGAAATAAAAGATGAATTCTCACTCTAAAATCATATACTTTCAAAGCCATTTTTTCAATTTAAAAAATCATTTGGAGCCCATATGGATCTGTTAGTAGTATAACAATGTATTCTATTGATCCAGCCATTCAGAATGTGTGGGGGATATCGCAGTAGTTTGCGGTTCATGGCCTGCGGGAGACAACAGCGTTTTAAAAATACTCAGTTGTGGGGCTGTATGTTCACAAGCTACAGTATAATAATAAAATGTAGCTTTCAGGTTTACATCCACATATTTCTATACAGATGTATAGATGTATAGAAATTGTTTATTATTATAGCTTGCTGCGAACGCAATGTGCCTCTTTCGGGTTTACATCTGCATTAAGAAAATCTATATTTTGTCCTATCACAAATTTCAGCAAAGAGAAATGTAACTTTAAATTTGATTAAGAAAAATATTTCACACATACTGTACTGCAGTGGCTTTGGAACCATACAGTATCATACTGTATCTACAGTATACAAACATACAGTCATTCATTGCCGTGTGTACTACTGTTTAGGTATATCTGAAGATCTGACTTTATGGTATTCCAGTGTGTGTAACAGCGGAAGGTGAGACCTGGCGGGGTGGGTGCTTTGATTATACTATGAATGATTCCCTGAGAAAAAGGTACCTTTTCAGAAGCTGTGTACTGCGCAAAGTAGGTGAATTTGACAAATAGCTCATTTTGCTTAAAGAATTTAAATTTGGCCATCCTGGCCAAATTTCCCATTGGCCCTTACCAATCATGGCACCTAATAATCCCCAGTTATGAATTGGCTTCATTCCACTGCTCTCCTCCCCACTAATAGCTGATGTGTGGTGAGCGTTCTGGCGCACTATAGCTGCCCTTGCATCATCCAGGTGCATACTGCACATTGGTGGTGGTGGAGGGGAGTCCCTATTATCTGTATCTTTATAAGTGTAAGCAATTATTATTATTATTAAAATCTATCAGACTGTACTGTAGCTCTCATGTACAGATGCAGCCATTCAAAACAAGCGGGGTATGCTGTGGTACAACGCGTCATACTGCGTCCTATCGTATGCAAATTCGATTATGTTAATAGTATTCAGAATCACCTTGTAAAACCACCAAGTGGAGCTAATAAAGCTTAACCTCTCATGTACAGCATTTGAGTTGTCACCAGAGCACACTCGAATCCGGATCACTGCTGAGGGACAATCTTTATTCAATTAAGAATTTAAGTTGTATACTCTTTAGACTTATAAATTTAAACTGTGTATTACAGCACTTTAATCATTATACATTAAAAAGTTGGTATATTTTATTAAAGCAAGATTGCTCAGTTGGACAAAAGTACACAACCTACCACCTTTATCATAAATATTTTAATAATGCAGAAATATTTTATGCATCAAAGTCTTTACCGAAGATATTATTAATATTATTAATAATGAATGGCCTTGGACAAGCTGTAAACTCAATGTATTACCCTGGTCCACATTCTTTGTAACTGTCTTTGTAAACGAAAATACTTTATTTTTTCATTGACAAAAGGTAACACCACAGCATTTCGTTGATCTGATCACGCATTCATTTCCAATCATACAAAGTAAGTCTTGAGAATCTCCGATTCACCATGCCTTTCACTAGCTCATAAAATATATTAATTTAGGAACATAAACATATTACTGTATGTAAACTGTACTGTATATGGCTGGTCTTGGTAGTTTAAAGAAAAAAAAGTACGTGGTTATTTCGGAAACATTTTTACGTGCTCCTTCTGACCATATTATTGTACATTTCTATACTTTGTGAAAAATGATCGTTTTTAACTTTTCTGCGAATATGCTCGTTATCGGAGTAAACAAAAGCATACTTTTAGAATTTGATTAATTGGAAATATAATATGGATTCGCGTATCTAAATAAATTAATAATGGTATAACTATATCTATGTACTGTTGCACAAACATTAGTATAAGACTTTCCATTGATATGTGTATGGCTAATTCAGTGGTTGTCTCATGACTTGCCTTGGTGTCAGATAGCTTAAGTGACTGATTTATAACCATGAGGTCGGGTGTTCAAACCCAGCTGTTGCCATGAGTTTTCTTTTAACAAATAAAAATTTATTTGAAAAAACAAAATAGCAAATATTATTGGCATTATATTGACATTTTTTATATTTCTAAATATCACAACATGTTCATACTGTATGTACACAGCAGTACCGCAGGGTGTAGGGCGCAAATGCACGTGAGCCTGAAAGCCCTGCATTAATATTGTGCATTCGCCTGGTGCTGCACAGTTTTCGCATCTCTCTCTCCCCCTCCCCCCGAGAGTGCTGCCTGTGCCGAATTTCACTGTCTGAGTCTCTATGTCTACATTGTTTGTAAACAAACCAGTTTCACAGGTATTTTCAAAGTAGAACAGGGCAAGTCTACCAATGAAAGACACTCCACCTTCCCCCACAGACACGTTTTCTTAGAAAAACAGATTCACAACACGAAGCTGTGTCAGTCTTCTGTGTAAAAAAAATCAGTTTGAACACCATTGGTGCTGTTTTTAAGACGCTGCTGAGTAAAGTATAGGAATTTTCCAGCTGTCAGCAGTATCGTGTATATAGTTGACCCTTACCTGAATGAAAACAGGACATAAAGAAAGGGTTTCAGAAATCAAACAAAGCTTTATTCCTGTGATTACGGTCTGGGTAATTGGAAGCTATGCTGTTATGCTTCCTATGATGAAATACAGGTTTTTCTCATGAAGCCATATTGAGCAGTATTTCTCATGTTGTGAACATGTGTACAAAGCGATCCCCTTGGGTTCCAGTTAATGCATAATTATGCATCGATGAAAAACCAGAGGTTTAAAAAAAGAGAATTAGCTCACTGATAGTTTTATGTGGAGGCTGTGAACATTTTCACAAGTCGTGGTCTTTAAAATGCATTTGGTTTGAAGGCTTTCTGTGTTTCCCTTCAGAAGATATGGACAGAAGAATATTCGAGTGTGGGAAAAAAATGGCTTAAAAACAACATAGTGAAGGCTTTGAAAACAGTCACAGTGTACTTTGTACACGCAGCAAGTGTTTTCGTAACTCTAGGAGGTTTCCTGAAAAAGCTACAGGAGTGCCAATATAATTTTCGAACTTCAAGCTAAGTTTACCCCAGTGTGGGCACTGCATTGTTATCTCAATCACCTGCTAATTCATTTAACACCACGGGAAGACAGGAGAATGTGATTGTACTGTATCTGTATGGAATGTGTGTTCCATTTTCAAAATTAAAGTGTTTAAAATGTATAATTAAAAATTAAAAAAAACTTGCAGCTTACTCAAAGATTCTAAGATGATCATGAGGAAGTGTATTGCATGTCTAATGGTCTAACAAAAACTACAGTATGCTTAAGAGTTGTTAAACCGGTTTTTATTTTTCGGCACAGCCAGCCAGCCCGAACCACACAGACACCAGCTAGCCTGCTAGAATGCCACAATTCACACTCAACCACATCAGAGATCACAGATCAGTCCCAGTGTATGAGATATTGCTGTTTGAGCTTATCTCTATTAATATAACTATCGAGTGGTATTGAATGCAACTTTTTTGTATAAATGACACTTTTCTAAAATTTATTTTAAAAATAAAAATGATTACACTCTAATCTTTCCACGTTTGATCCCATGAGATCTCCTGCTTTGTTTAACGATGGTATGAAAAATAAATCTAAATAGTCAGAAAGCTATGCTTAAAGGGAAATAAGGGACTTAGAATGCAATGATAACAATTTACATTGCGTTGTCAGATTGTAAATCAATAAAAGCATTTAATTAAACGTGTTTGTGATTTTAATCAAAATGGGAAAAATTAGGTTAGACCATTAGACATGTAATACATTTCCTCGTGATCATCTTAGAATCCTTGAGTAAGCTGCAAGTCTTTTTTATACATAGCATTCAGAAATACAATCGAGAACAGTTTTGTGGTGTATGCATAGTTGAAACTTTTCTAAAATGTATAACAAAATTAAAGACGATTAATATCTGCAATCTGTAATCTTTCCACGTGTAATGTCATTAGAAAGCACAATAAGTTCCTGCTTTGTCTAACGATGGTATCAAAAAAGAAACCTGTGCTTAATGATAATTAAGGGACTTAGAAGTGAAAGAAAATGATTTACTCTGACACAACGCAGTGGGTAGTTCGCTGTTTTCAGAGCCTCTGACTAGGGGGAAAAAAGACCTGCTGATCTGTTCTACATACCAGGAAGACAACAGAATATGATTTTTTTCTATTCTAAACGTGTTGTTTTTATGAAATTTTTATGTGTATTTTAAACGTTTAATTAAGAAGTAAAAACCTTACAGAGATTCTAAGCTGATCACTTGGAAGAAAAATCACCCCTTTTTCGTGCATAAAAAGTTGTTATTAACTATCGAAACCTGTTTTATAGCTTTTAAAGTCATGCAATGTCTAAGCAGGAACACATCATTATATCTCATTTTTTATTTATTCTTTAAGAGTTAAAAAAATAATTTTAAAGACCTCTACTTGTGAAGCTTATTGCAGCCTGTATATAAAACTATAGGGAGAGGGAGGGAGAGAGAAAGAGATGCGAAACCCGCGCAGCACCAGGTGAATGCACAATATTAACGTAGGGATTTCGGGCTCACGTGGATTTGCGCCCTACACCCTGTGGTACTGCTGTGTACATACAGTACGAACATGTTGTGATATTTATAAATACAAAAAATTTCAATATAATGCCAATAATATTTGCTATTTTAGTTTTTCAAAGAAATGTTTATTTGTTAAAAGAAAACTCATGGCGAAAGCTGGGTTTGAACACCCGACCTCAGGGTTATAAATCAGTCTTAAACTTAAGCTGTCATGCCACCAAGGCAAGTCATGTGACAACCACTGAAACAGCCATACACATATCAATGGAAAGTCTTAATTTATTTAGATACGCAAATCCATATTATATTCCCTATTAATCCAATTCTAAAAGTATGCTTTTGTTTAATCTGATAATGAGCATATTCACAGAAAAGGTTAAAACGATCAATTTTCACAAAGTATATAAACGTACAGTAATATGGTCAGAAGGAGCACATAAAAACGTTTAGAAATAACCACATGTAAGACTTTGATGCTTTAAATGTTTAGGGAGAAATGAAATACTAGTGAGTATTTTTTCTTTAAAACACCAATACCAGCCATATACTGTATGTTTAAGTTCCTAAATTAATATAGTTTATGACCTTCAGATGCTTTATGCTCCTATTCTTTTTATGCTCAGCTACTAAAATTTCCCTTTAGCTGTAAAATTCCATATAAATATTCAATACTAAGGGGATTAAAATGTGCATAGTAAAGAGATTAAATGATTAAATCTTTTCACTACCAACCAATGCACCACGATTGCCCCTGTCTGTCATTTTGGCCAGTCAATCACATACCGCGGTATGCCGCGGTGGTTTTTGGGTAGATGTGTGTGGTACGGGTTTGTACCGCGAACTTTGAATGGTTGCATCTGTAATTGAGCAGAAAGTCACCTTGCTCTCACAAGCAGCTCTGTTTGTGTTAACCCACTGCACCTTTTTGAATGGATTTTATCACCTTTATCATCTTTGTCTGTCTTGGGCATGGGGGTTGTATCCCTTCCTCAGTTTAACATCTGATAAGTCCCCAGTAAACCGAGAGACTAAAACCCAATATAGATAAAACATCTGCCTTGCAACATTTCTCAAACTGGCCAGACTTTGTGTCACGGACGTCCAAAGGGACTAACCGTGGGGAGCAGGAGAGCGGAAAAAGACCCATATGCGTAGCGGCGAGACAGGAAAAAGGCCCGGGCTCATTAGTGCAAAGAGTTCAGGAATTCCGTATAGAAACCTATGCCCTCAGGGAGCGGACGTGGGGCGCCCTGGTGCTAGGCGGGTCTCAGGACATCCGAACGTCAATGCTGAGCCAGGACAGAGTGCAAGACCCGGAAATATATAGCCCAAGGGAAAGAGAGGGACAGGAAGGACAGCAGACCGGAAACTAGGGACAAGACAGAGAAGGAGCACCCTCTGGCTGCAGAGGGCGTGACACTTTGGAGCACAATACTCTAAACTGAAAGCCACAATGAACACCGCAATTACCATTAATACAAACTGTAGTATCATAATAACTGTAATATAAAGGCCACTACAAACTAAGTGCAGCATGCATGGAAAAACCATGTGAACCAAGGAAAAAAATATTGGCTCCACAAAACAAATCCTGAACAAGCCCCACTATAGTTACGTCAAGGTGTGGGAAGCTGATTTTTCAAACATTTTTTTAAAGATAATCAAAAATAAGAAACAATGACATGTCCCTGCCTAACTTAGACATTGCATGACTTTATAAGCTATAAAAAACGTTTTTAGAAAGTTATAAACACAACTTAATATACATGAAAAGCGGGTAATTTTTCTTCCTCATGATCACTTTAGAATCTTTGTGAACGCTGTAAGTTAAAATGCAGTATGCACTAAGAGGATAAGGACGTGTATCTGTTGAGCTCCACAGCGAATTTAGCAAACTAGGTATAAAAATATAGTCTTTTAACACAAAACATTAATATAACTCTTTTACAGTGAAATAAGGTCACTTGTCGACTACTTCGGACAAACCCCACTCTCCCAAAGCCAAACAAAATGTCAAGAAAGACACGACGAAAACAGAGAGAAGGTGAGCAAAATGGCAAACATCGCCGAAATATTAAATTCCAAACTCAGAGCAATTCAAGAACCTGTCGCAGATATATCCAATAAAATGGACATAGTGATTAGTGGACATAGAATAGATAAAGTGGAACAGCGAGTTTCGGACCTTGAAGATGGCAGTTTAACAGCCGAAAATATGATAAGGGTGTTTGAGACAGACTTGCGCAAGGCACTGGATCACCTTAAAGACTTTGAAAACAGAAGCTGGCGGAAAAATGTGAGAATCCTCGGACTAAGAGAAAACATTAAAGGAAACAACCCAGTTGAGTTCTTTGAGACATGGATCCCTGAAACCCTTGGCATGAAAGTGAAGCGGGACAAAATCAAGCTGGAACGTTGTCATCGCAAGGGCCCCCGACGCAAATCGGGGGAGGGTGGAACACCTGAACCCAGGGTTGTGCTGGTGAGGCTGCACAACTACTGGAATAATGAAAATTGAAGCGGCCAGGGCAAAGAAAGTAATCATTGTTGAGGGGAAAAGAGTCTCCACCTTCCAAGACTTCTTGGTAGAGGTGGAGAAAAAGAGGACAGAAACAGCCGAAGTGAGGAGGAGGCTGCATGATGCTGGACTGAAATATTCGTTCTTGTATCCCGCAACTAATGTTTTTAATGCCACAGGGGTACCCACTTCTCTTTCCAGTATAAAAGAAGCAGAGAAATTCCTTTAAAATAATTTAACAGCAAACCTCCATGTCTTAATAGATTGTGAGAGGTCCACTAATAAACGAGCGGCCTTGGATTTAGTTTGTAGATCTGTTCAAGCAGAGAACTGAATGGTTATGCCTGCACATGTAATCTTCTCTGACATTTTAATTGTTATCTATTTTTTAGATGCTTTTTTATATTAAAATTAATGTTAAAACAGATTTTACTGGTTTTGTATAGAAATTTAAGACTGTAATGAATTATTTTGGTGATAAGTAGACAGTTTTTGTTTCAGTATAATACTTGAACCCACTATAACTGAGCATACTTTATTGCTGACTGCCGCAGTAACGTGATTAGTGGCAACCATAAGTTTCACTTCTCTGTTAATTATGCAGAGAAACTAAACAATTAATTTTGTTATATTTGTTCTTAGTTTAGTTTGCAGTTCTAAGACTGTTCTTTTTTCTCTTTATCACTGTTAATTGATGTTCAGAAGATTAACAACGTTCCTTTGTTGTTTCTTTTTTAAATACCTGGGTGACAAATGCTGTTACCTCATGAATGTGGTCACAAATGGATTTTTTTCCCCTTTTATTTTTCTTTTTCCAAGACAAGTTTTTTCTCTTTTTTTTTGCTTCAAAATGTTTGCTTTGTGCAGCTGCTCTATATGCTCTTCACTGTTTTGTTGCATTGTACAGCAATTCAGCCACCGTATTATCGTATTAGAACTACAAAACCACCATGAACAGTGTTTAGATACGCACTGTAAAAGGGGTGATTAGCTTAGTTAAAAAGAAAAAGATTCTGAACATTCTGAAATGAGATAAGATTCAAATAGCATTTTTACAGGAAACTGACTTGGAATTATCTGGAGCATAAAAAACTTAAAAGAGAGTGGGTAGGTCAAGTCTATTACTCATCATTCTCCACCAAAAAACGAGGTGTGGTTATTCTCATTCATAAGAATCTCCCATTTACAATCATCTCAACCTATGTGGATAAAAAAGAAAGAGTGATAATAGTTCAGGGGTTACTATATGGGAAACAAGTGGTGATGGGATGTATATATGCCCCTAATGAACAAGATGAACAATTCTTTATTGACGTGTTTTTACAACTCACTATTATGGATTGTAATAATATCATCCTTGCAGGAGACTTGCCATCATCTAAAATCTCCAAGATAGTGACCAATTTATGCATTGAAATGGATGTTATTGATTTATGGAGATTCTTCAACCCAACTGCTAAGGGCTTCACATTTGACTCCTCACTGCATCGAACAGCTTCTCGTATCGACCACATCCTCCCATCCAGCCACATGGCCCATCTAGTAACAGATGTAGGTATCGATCCAATTACTATATCAGATCATGCTGCTGTGACAATGAGTATGTCCTCTCCATGACCAAGGGAGCGCTGTCTTGTATGGAGACTAAATCCATTTAATCTGCTGGATGATGAATTCAGAAAGTTCCTTAATTAACAAACAAAGCTATACTTAGAGTGCAATGACACTGAAGAAACCAATCCTAGGACAGTAAAGGAGGCTTATTAAGCTTACATGAGAGGTATGATAATCTTTTATATGAGTAAAAGAAAAAGGAACCAATCTCCAAGCAACTCGAGAAAAAAAAATCTAAATTTGAAGAAGAGTTCTATACTGCTAAATCTGAGAAAATTCTAAATGAAATCAAAGAAGCTAGGTCACAGCGTAATAACCTATTGACAAAAAAGGCTGAAGAAGATGTTGTATATGCAAGACAGTGTCTATTTGAAAAGGGCAATAAACCCAATTGCCTCCTTGCAAGATTGACAAGGATGGCACCATCCAAAATTTCATTTCTGCCATT
The DNA here is from genome assembly GCF_059453375.1 of Lepisosteus platostomus. Classification (NCBI taxonomy): domain Eukaryota; kingdom Metazoa; phylum Chordata; class Actinopteri; order Semionotiformes; family Lepisosteidae; genus Lepisosteus; species Lepisosteus platostomus. The sequence continues at coordinate 22,111,434 of NC_142621.1, read as the reverse complement.
AAAGATAAGAATGGCCAGCAAACACCGGAAAATAAGAATATACAGTAAATGCCATCTTTTAAATAAATCTATTTCCAGTAAAGAGATTAAAACAGCTATCATATCACTAGAGTCAGGACAGATATCATGACCTGATGGGTACCTTGTAGACTTTTTTAAAATAATGAAAGATCAGATCTGTAACATTTATCTCAAGGCCATCAATACATCTATTTAAGAAGTTTCACTACCAGAATCTATGAATATTGCCAACATAACAGTTATTCACAAAAAAGGAAAAGATCCTGAACTATGTAGTTCATATATAGACCCATAAGTTTACTAAATGTTTATATGAAAGTCCTAGCTAAAATACTGACAACATGTTTAGAGAGAATAATCACTAGCATTATTGACCCAGACCAAACAGGGTTTATTATGGGACGAAGCTCATTTACTGTAATAATACCAGGAGATTGTTTAACATAATGCACCATCTTGACCAGCTACAGGTTTCAGGCCTTCTTGTGTCAAAGGATGCTAAGAAGGCCTTTGACAGAGTGGAGTAGGGACTATATGTTTGATATTGTGAGGAGATTTAACCTGGGTGAAGACTAACTTTAGATTAAGTTATTATATAGTGCACCTAAAGCCACAATACAAACTGACAATTTTATCTCCCCACCATTGAGGCTTGCCGTGTGCCCCTTGTCACCCTTACAATTCACTATAGCAATTGAGCCATTGGCTATATATACTAGATGCAATCCAAACATCATGGGGATCCAACCGGGGGTGAGACATCACAAAATTATGCTGTATGCTGATGATGTTATAATGACAGTAACGGTTCCTGCTCACTGTCTATCTGGAATTATTACTGGAATAAAAATGTTCTCAACCATATCAGGCTATAAGGTCAACGTCAGTAATTCTGAGTTAATGGCTTTGGGAAAAATGGGAAAAGGAGAACCCGCCTATATTAAACCATTTCACTGGAACCCTAAAGGTATCACATACCTTGGGATTCAGGTGACTCTCAAAATCTGGCATCTATATTCTGTAAATGTAAGGTCTCTTCTGATACCCTTAAAGGAAAACATGGTGGACAAATTTACCAATATCTTTCCTGGGCAGAATTAACCTGGTAAAGATGATAATATTACCTAGACTTCTCTATCTATGCTATTCACTACCATGACTAAAGCTGACGTAAAGGAGCTGAATAAAGCAAATTTCAACATTCATATGGGCAGGAAGAAAACCAAAAATCAAATATAAGACTTTGCATCTACCCAGGGATTATGGTGGATGTGCCTTGCCGAATCTGAAATACTATTCCTGGGCAATACAAGCAAAAATCCTCCAGCAGTGAATTCATGCTCCACCAGACTCCACCTGGGTGGATATGGAGGCTAAACTCGGTAAACCAGCTTCTCTTGTAAACCTCTTACACAGGAAGATGACTAATGTACCCCCACTTGCTAAAAAAAAAACCTTTAATATAAAATGTACTGAGAACATGGATCAAGATAACTAAATTCTTAAGTTATTATCCCTCTCTTTATATGCTATCTTCACCTGTGGGCAACCCAGACCTACCCCCTTAAAAAGACAGGCTCCCACTTTATTAATTGGCAAACAGCATGTATTCATTGAATTTTTTACTTATGAGAAGGAGGCATATTTAAATCATTTGAGTGTATCCAAGCACAATATAATATACCAACAAGAGACTTCTTTAAATATCTCCAGGTCAGGCATTATGTAGGTACCAAGAATGGTGGTCTTGATTTGTTCAGCAGCTCGCACACTAGAAAAAAATATTTCTAAAGAATGGGAAATTTCTATCTATTCATTACCTTCAACAATCTCCATCTGTAACCGGTATAAAGAAATGCAGTACAGTTTGTTACATAGAGCATATATATATATATCTCCACAGATCTAAAGCAAATTTAGCACAGACACATCACCTAACTGCCTTTAATGTAAAACCCAGGTTGGAACACCATTCCACTGTCTCGGGAATGTATATATGTCCGGAAGTTCTGATGGAAGGTAAAGAAATTGCTTTGATCTTTGTAATAGAGTTAGTCATTCTCTCATGTATATCTTGGGAATCTTGCCTGTTCATCTGTAGAATCATAGAGAAGTAGTCCAGCCTATTCTGATTCTGGCAAGAAAGGCAATCAAGATGAGGTGGGTGGGTCTCTAGCTCTTTGGGAATTGTTAATATGTGACCTGATCTCTATAGAAAAGTTAAGATTCATCTTAAAAGGTGAACTGGAACGTTTTCAAGAATTGTGGGATAAGCCTTTGAGAGCATTAGGTTTAAAAGAGGAGCTCAGTATATACAGTACTCCTAAGCCATTATATAGTATAATTACACTATAAACTTTATGCCTTTTCACGGTAAACTCTTGATTTAGTTGTGACTGTACCTGTTTTTGTTTTTTTTCATCTTTCATATGAACTTTTAAAAAGTGTAAACTCTGTAATATTTAATAAGCAAAATTGGAAAAAAAATTGCCAACGCAACTAAAAACGTATACAAAAAAACACATTCTTCTCTTAAAACCAGCAATTTAAACCAGGAATTACTTGGCTGAAGCTGCATCAGTAACTATTGGGAATTTATATTGATAGAGTGAAATTACAACCCACTTCCCTTCCCCCCACTGTGAGGTGATCCCTCCATTCCAAGTATCCTGGAGATCGTCTAGAGGTTCATTCATTCATTTTATTACTAAAAGACCTGCTTCACATCAAAGGAAGAGGAGAGGATGTGATTTTTTTCTGTACAAAATGCATGTTGCATTTACAAAATTAAAGTGTTTCAAATGTTTATTTAAAAAGTAAAAAAAACTTACAGCTTCTACACAAAGATTCTGAGCTGATCACGAGGAAGACAAATCACCCATTTTTCGTGCATTAAAAGTGTTTTTTTAACTATCTAAACCTGTTTTTAATGGATTTTAAAGTCATGCAATGTCTAATTTAGGTAGGGAGACGTTATTGTTTCTTATTCTTTATTTTCTTTAAAAATTAAAACAATCGGTTGCCCATTGTGCCATACAATATTGTTACATTTTATACAGTAAAATCAATATATTTATATTACTAAATTAATATAGTTTATGATGATATGACATTCAGAGACATTATGCTCCTGTTATTTTTATGCTCAGCTACCAACATTTCCCTTTATTTGTAAAATTCCATATTAATATTCCATATTAAGCAGATTTAAACATGTTCAGTAGCGAGATTAAATGAAACAATCGTTTCACTAATGACTAATGCACCACAAGTGCCACCTATCGATTATCTTTGGCCACGGGCATCTGCAGCTCAAAACCAACATATGGGGTTTTGCCGCGCATTTTGAATAGCTACATCTGTATATGGCCTGTAAAACAATTTAGAGGTTATTGTAACATACATGGTCTCCTTAATTCCTACCGGAGAGAACGATTACAGTACATTATACAAAAGTCAATTATAAAAGTACATTTGCAAATTGTTCACCAAACAGTGTACATTTTACAGGTATGGAATATTTCTGAGAGAATAAAACAGTAAATCATGTGAAACAGTAGAAGTATGTGGGTCTGCATCAAGTTTGTGTTGAAAAATAAACCTTTGTACAAGGCAAATTTGGTCATTCACAAATCCACGTATTTTAATGAATTGCCCATATTTATTGTCCACGTTTCCATTTTCCTTCTCTCCCAGCTCATTTAAAAATCTCAATATTCTCTGTCACCTTCATATAGAAAATAAGGTATTCTAGCATTTCTCTTCATAAGCTTTGTTTTGAGAAAAGCTCAGGGGGTCTACACCACTTAATCATATTGTATTCATTATGTGGCAGGCAATGTTGTGGGAACTCAACCTCTTAAGTTATAATACAAGGAAAACACATCAAAAATTTTGTATCTCTGCTATCGTTCTTTTTTCCCAAGGAACCCCATTACAACCAGGAAGTAAGGAGTCTGTTTTCCTGGAATTTTGGCATGTTTGTCAATTCATGAAACCAGTCTGCTCTGAATATCAAAAGACTGATATTTATTTTCTCATTCTCAATATAATTTTGTCATGTTAAAAAATAATATATACCTCAGTATTATTTATGCAGTATTTATAAATGCTAGGGTACTATGGAAGCCCGTTTGTGCCAGAGAGTAAAAAAAAACGTGTTATGGTATCTCGTAATTGTGAATTTGAATCTCAGAATTCCTAGTTTATATTTCGCAATTTCAACTTTGTATCTCAGAAATGCAACTTTAAAACTCAGAATTGCGACTTAAAAACTCAAAATTACAACTTTATATCTCACATATTTATAACTTTTTATCTCACATACAGTATTCCACATTTCATTGTCTTTCCTTTTGTTTTTGTAATGGATTCGGGTTCTAGGGCTTGTGCCCTCACCCCTCCCACCGTAGTTCATGCCTCACTGCATGGGCTTGAACCCACGTCTTGCCAGCTGAACTAAAGAAGACCTTCTTTAGCCCCACCGGTCAACATCCCTGTTATGTGCAGGGGAAGGCGGTGCTGTCACCACACTGCAACCAGATCGTACAACCTGTATGTCGACTTGTCTTGTCAAGTGCCCTGATAAAAATCAAATTAATTTAACTAATTTTTATGGAAACCCATTTCCACCATGGAGGCTTCCATAGTCCATGGATGGAATAGTGGATGCTGGGCTTTTTGAAATTGTTTTAATTTAAACACCAGACACACAAAAAAGGATACAGAATATAAAGAAAAAAATACAGAAATAAACACTTCACATTCCGAATCATTCACAATTATAAAAGCTGAAACATATACTTTTACATATTTCTATTGTATGTCTTGCCTTTTGATTCTTTAAATATCTAATAGAATTTAAGTAAAAAAGGAATTGTACTTTAAAAACATTAATAGAGGGAGTATTAGACCATCTACTTCTGTGGATGAAGTATTTCACCAAGGCAATTAACAGATTAATAATAAAAACATATCCTTTATCCAAATCTGATCAAAATATAAAAATATAAAATATCAAAATCTTTTAATTTAACATTTATACCTTTAAATGGTTAATAATAATATTTTGCAAATCTATCCAAAACAATTTTGGTACAATTCCTTTCTTACTTAAGAAAGAAGATCTTTAGCTCAGCTGGCAAGACCTGGGTTTGAGCCCTTGCAGTAAGGCACAAACTAGGGGGGGACCAGCGAGGGCACAAGCTTTAGAACCTGAATCCATTATAATAACAAAAGGGCAGACAATGAAATGTGGGCTATTCCGAAGTCGCAAATGTAAGATAAAAAGTCGCAATTGCGAGATACTATAGCGTGATTTTTTTACTCCCTGGCGGAAATGGGCTTCCATACGGGTATTATATGCAAATGGTCCATGTCTAAATGATACGTTTACTAAATAATATCTTTACTCTGTATTTTACAATGATGAGTAAATCCCCATTACCATTTTACTGTACTGTGTTTCTTTTGTAATAACTGATCTGTTGTACTAAAATGTGATTCTTCTTGTACCTACAGATGCAGCCATTCAAAGTGCGTGGTACAGACATGTACCGCAGGTAATTGGCTGCGGTATCGCGTATCATAAACATCTTTACTGTGCCCGTTGTAGATATTGAATTTTACCACTGAAGGGAAATCTTAGTAGCTGAGCATAAAAAGAATAGGAGCATACTGTAACGCGTGTGAAGGCCATAAACGATATTAATTTTGGAACATAAACATACAGTATATAGCTGGTCTTGGTACTTTAAAGAAAAAAATACACACCAGTATTCAATTTCTCCCTTAACATTTTAAGCATCGAAGTCTTTAACTAACGTGATACGGGAGTCAACAAGCATACTTTTAGAATTTGATTAATAGGGAATATAATATGAAATCGCGTATCTAAAGAATTTAATAACGGTATGATTAAATTCGTGTACTGCGACAGGGCTGTGTAGGGCTGTTTTGCCTCCCTGTTCATGCGAGTTGTCTTGTAGCCTACTGGTCTACATGCCTGATAACAATCAACAAACAAACATTTCTTTGAAAAAATGAGACGTTTCCCTTGGTCAGAGATATAAATATATAATATATAAATAAATTAAATTAAACTAGCATGTGAAATAGCGTGTGAAAAAGTGGTAGTTTTAAGCTTTTCTGCTAATATAATATGGAATCGCGTATCTTATGAATTTAATAACGGTATGATTATATTCGTGTACTGCGACAGGGCTGTGTAAGGCTGTTTCGCCTCCCTGTTCATGCGAGTTGTCTTGTAGCCTACTGGTCTAGGTGCGTGACTAACAACGCACAGGTTGTGTGTTCGAATCCAGCTGGTGCTGGACTTTTCTTTTAACAAACATTTTTTCGAAAAAATAGGTAAGCGATATTATGGACAATCAATTGACTTTTATATTTCAAAATATCGCAACATGATCGATTCTAAGTCATTTTTGATAACAATGAATAGTCACCTTCTTCCCTTCTGAGAGCGGTTCCTGCTTCTATTGTGTGTGTGCAACAGAGTAAATTTTTATAGAGAAATGGAGGCTGGACAGTATGCGTTACAATATAAACATTTATATTGATTTAAATCGTGTTCTGATTTATATCGCAAACGCGTGTTTAATTATGTGTTTTTTAATCATTATCAGGCTAATGCATTTCTACATTTTCTGTATGAACCAGCTTAGAGGTTCATACAGAAAGACAGCTTGTGTTTAAATTGAGTGTAAGGTAATTTTACTTAGACTCAATTCCCTTACACAAAGCAGAAGGGAAATCTTCTGCCCCTTATGCAAAACCCTTATGCAAAACCAAACCCTCCTCCCATCCCAGTTTACCCTCTTTATCATCCTCAAAGTCTACCTCGATTTTCAACTTAAAGCATTACTGCTTACTGGGTTTTTGAGGGGGAGGTGTCTTTCGCTGGAAATCTCGCCTGCTTCCACTACTCAACCCCCTCTCTCCCGGAGTGCTGGCTGTGACGAATTAAACCGGTTTCACAGGTATCCAAAGTAGGAAGTACAGTGTTAAGTGGTAGCTGGGCTACTCCCTCAATAGAATTGCTTTAACATGCTAATGCGTTGGTTTAACAGTACGCTGGGCAAACGTTCCGAGGTCAAATTCTTCCAGCACGGGGGTACCTTTAAAGCGGAGACGACGGCACTGACATTTTTTGGCGCGCCTTCTCTTTAAAGCCCTGGCCAAATATGAAGACAGTACGTACAGTTATAATTCAAACGGAATTAAAAACTACACATCCCAGTTACCATGGTGGTGCTTGTGATCATTGCGTTTAACCAACGAAACAGGGCGAAAAATCAGTCACATGACTTTGGGGCAGAGTTTCGAAAGTCCCTTAAATACATTGAGCACAGATTTCTCACCACTTAAGATTGCTTTTGATACCATCCTTACACAAAGCAGAAGGGAAATCTTAGTGCCTGAGCATAAAAAGAATAGGAGCATACTGCAACGCGTGTGAAGTCCATAAACGATATTAATTTTGGAACTTAAACATACAGTATATGGCTGGTCTCGGTACTTTAAAGAAAACATACACACCAGTATTCCATTTCTCCCTAAACATTTTAAGCATCGAAGTCTTTAACTAACGTGATACCGGAGTCAACAAGCATACTTTTAGAATTTGATTAAAAGGGAATATAATATGGAATCGCGTATCTCAAGAAATTAATAACGATATAATTATATTCATGTTGCAAAAGAACTGCAACGGACATAAAAACTCCCTTGCTTTTAACAGAGCGTTCCAAAAGTTCTAACTACGAAAATTATTTAAACTGCGACACTTATCATTCAACCAGAGCTCGAAATATCACAAGGATCCTCTAGAGCACAGCAAAGACTGTATTAAAAGAATCGCGTATCTCAAGAAATTAATAAGATATAATTATATTCGTGTAATACGTATAATTATATAATCAGTTTCGATCAAGGTCTCTAAAACGAACAAGAAAAAGAGGATTTTCGGAGGGCAATTACGCTGTATTTATATAGAATAAGTGATTTATGAGCAATCTAATTTCTTGTTCGTTTAAAACAGTGAAATGTCAGCTGCAAAAGATCGCACCAGAAACAGCACTCTCTCTGCCTGTCATAGACGTTCAGGAAAGGCTGAATGAAGTCATGTCAAGTACAATAATTCGGTGATCAATAATAACAGTTGTAGGACAAGAAACAAAAGATAGTGAAAACTTAAGATTTTTAAGGCTAAAACTCAAATTCATTCTACAAATTAAGGCAAATGAAAATTCAGGACGTTAAAGTGCTAGAGGTGTAAAAAATACAAAAATGCACATGAGCAAAAAGTTTTAGAAATTGAGCAAACAGAAAAAAGCCATGCCTATAGTGCAGAAGAGGGATGCAGGAACACTTGCTTAGATATACAAAAAAATCACAAAAAGGTGTATGTTACAAAAGAACATGCAAACATGTACATCATTTTCCTTTCGCGATCAATAGTCTTATCTATAAACATGAAACAGAGTGAGGAATCAGAAATTAGCATGAATACAAAACAGCAATTCTGTCAGTGAGCCCTAAATGAATTAATAGCAACTATGGTTTCATGGAGGGCTTCTCAGATAGTTGGGCATTCAGGTAAACTGCCAGGTGAAAGGATTTGTAAACATAGCCTTTGTCACTAATGAAACCACTAAATAAAGACAAAAATATAGAAATCATAAGATTTGTTTTATTTAATGTTGGTAGCAGGATGAACTGTCAGGTTGAGCTAAGTGTATATTTTGTTGCAGAGTTGCTGCAAGATGTTAACAGTGAAAAAGGTATTTAGAAATGAGTTATTTCAAGATGAAAATTTTCAGAATAATTGCAAATCTAGCAGGATAGAGAAAGCACAGAAAACTGGCAGTTAGATTGATCAGATTAGTATGAAAAGTCATTTAGCAAAGGGAATGAGAAGAGTGACAAACTAGTATACTTTAGATCTTTTTTTCTGAACCAGGGAAAATCTGATCATGTTTCCCTATAACAATAATAAAAAACTTTATTTGATATATCACCATTAAAGGTGGCATCTCAAAGCAATACAGTAGATGTAAAAACAGATAAAATGACCACAGATTACAAAGTAAATGCATATACGAAAGACAAGCAGTTAGAGGTGCTACCAAAATTAGAAAATGAAGCAGATACAGACACTAAGTCTTCTGAAAAGAAAGGTTCTGAGGTTAGATTTAAACTGGCCCTGGTGTGTGTGTGTTTGTGTCTGTCTGTCCTGTGATGGACTGGCGCTATGTCCAGGGTGTATTCTTCCTTGTGTCCGTCACTTACTGGGATAGGCTCCAAATCCTCTGTACTGGATAAAGAGATTAGAAATGGATGGAAGTAAAGGCACTGTGTGGATGGAACTATACACAGTGTTATAAACCCACTATGAAATGGCAGCATCTCACTGAGAATAAAATATTTTATAGTGCTGGGTTAAGGAAACAGCCTTTCCACCTCTCTTGCACATCAGTATCCATACCTAGTTATTTAAACAAATTGCCTCTAATTATACAGATGCAGCCATTCAAAATGCGCGGTAAAAACCCGCGGTACGGTAACCTACCCACAAGCCACCGCGGGGCACCGGAGCATACCGCAGGGCAAGTGATTGGCTGGCCAAAATGACCGACAGGGGCACTCGTGGTGCATTGGTTGGTAGTGCAAAGATTGAATCATTTAATGTCTTTACTGTGCACATTTTAATCCGCTTAGTTTTGAATATTTATATGGATTTTACCACTAAAGGGAAATTTTAGTAGCTGAGCATAAAAAGAAGAGGAGCATAACGCATCTGAAGGTCATAAACGATATTAATTTAAAACATTACTGTATGTATGTAAACTGTACTGTGTATGGCTGGTCTTGGTAGTTTAAAGAAAAAATACACACCAGTCTTCCATTTCTCCCTAAACATTTTAAGCATGAAAGTTTTATGAAACGGTACCCAAATATGCGATTGCTGTATAGAATGAATTTTAATTAAAAAAAAATATTTAACACGAACATTAAGCTGTTTACATCTTCCGCCTGAGAACAGTCACCCGTTGCTACCCAACGCAGAATGGTGATTGGCTGACACCATCTGACACCCCTCTGATTGGAGAAAAAAGACGTGCTGGTTTGCTATACCAGGAAGAGAATTTCTTTCAATTCTAAACGTGTATTTTAAAAGTTTAAGAAGTAAAAACCTTACAGCGTACACAGATTTCTAAACTGATCAGGATCGTTATCTTTGTCTTATGCATAATAATGTTCACCGCTCTGTCCAGCAAATTAATAATAAACTTTATTTTATATAGCGTTTTAAACGAATAAGTAATTAGATTGCTCATAAACCTAATCACTTGCTTTTTCTTTTTATTTAGGCTCAGATTACAACTATAGATCGAATTATTAATAACCATAATAACAACCAACCAACAAAAACAACCATATAAACATAATGGTGGTGCTGGACCTTCCAGTTTTATTTATTTATTTTTTAATCGCGTAACATAAACATATTACCGTATGCAAACTGTACTGTATACAATATGTACATGTATATTTAATGTCTTAACTGTGCCCGTTTAAGTATTGAATATTCATATCTAATTTTACCACTGAAGGGAAATCTTAACATAAACATACAGTATATGGCTGGTCTCGGTACTTTAAAGAAAAAAATACACACCGGTATTCCATTTCTCCCTAAACATTGTAAGCTTCGAAGTCTTTAACTAACGTGATACCGGAGTCAACAAGCATACTTTTAGAATTTGATTAAAAGGGAATATAATATGGAATCGCGTATCTCAAGAAATTAATAACGATATAATTATATTCATGTTGCAAAAGAACTGCAACGGACATAAAAACTCCCTTGCACGGTTTCATTACGACCAGAATCGGTCTTGAGATATTTTTAACTTGATTTACAGTATTTGAGAGGTATGTCTTAACACCGATACTACAGTGCTTAAGTACTGCTCACGTATATGTTTCTAGGTTTATATTATGCATTTCATACGGTCAAATTACTTTTGAGCAATAAGAAGCGAGAAACGGTATGCGTTTTACTTTCGTTTTGTGCTGGGACCCGTGGATTGATTAGAGATATCAAGTACATACAAGTCATTTTTTAAATGTTGTAGTTCGTCTTGAAAAAATGTTACGAGTACATCATCTATCAACAATTACACAGGTTCTGTTTCCATATTGCGGATTTTGGTTACGTAATATTATTTTCTAGATTTCACGTTGTGAATATGATGGGATGTCTGATGGGATGTTTCTAAAAATCCACCCTCTGTAAAACGTCTTCTCTAGTTGTCCTGCATATGTATTCGCTAATGAAGCTGTGTGTTCTGAGCCTAGATCTCTACATTTCTGTATGAACCAGCTTAGAGGGCTAAAGACAGCTTGTGTTTAAATTGAGTGTAAGGCAATTTATGCTTCTAAAGTCATGGTCAGCATTTATCTTTGTACTGTGTTGTAAACTTGTTCTGTGCCAAGTCACATTATTTTATAGCGTTTTTAAAGCGTTATCAAATACGGTGTTACTGTAGTTTACTGAGTCCCATGTCACATGGTCTGTGATTGAAACCTGTAAAACCGGTTTAATTCGTCACAGCCAGCACTCTTCAGGTGTGAGGGTCTTCTGCTCAGAATGAAACGCTAAAATGTTTGTGTATATTCTAATGGTAGTGGGGGCGGGGTGTGTGGGAATAAGTTTGGTTGAAACATTTTCTCTGAAAGCATTTTCTTCTTGTAACCGATCTTGTTACAGCATGTTACAGTTTACTATTATTAACCATATTAATTTTAAGTGCTTAATGTAAAATCTTGTAAAAATATATTTTCATTGTTCAAATATACATTAAGTCTGACTATCATATAATAAGTTAAATACAAAACTAAAGAAAAAATAGGGTTAAATATAATTCAAAATATTTTGCTAACAATGTTAACTGTTTATGAATAATAAAATGTATTAACTAAGGAGTAGGATGGCACAGTTGTTAGTATGTTTTTTGTTTTTTTTTAACCCAATCTCCGGGAAACCATTAGTACGATGGTGAATCGGAGATTCTCAACCCTTGCTGCGTACGACTGGAAAAGAATTCGTGATCGGATCAACGAAATGCTTCGTAGGAGGAGGCAGTCTTTTCCTCTTGTCTAACAGTCTGTCCACAAACAAAACATTCCTGTTAGACAAGAGGAATTGAAAAAAAAACAATGTTGTCAATGAAAACCGGTGTGTGTGTCTCTCCCTGCTGGATGTCCCTCTCACAAACTGCTGAATGAATAAAATAATTTTATTGAAAACGAGTTTGCGATTGTCTGGTCTTTAAATTCTGTAGATACGCGATTCCATATTATATTCCCTTTTAATCAAATTCTAAAAGTATGCTTGTTGACTCCGGTATCGCGTTAGTTAAAGACTTCGATGCTTAAAATGTTTAGGGAGAAATGGAATACTGGTGTGTATGTTTTCTTTAAAGTACCGAGACCAGCCATATACTGTATGTTTAAGTTCCAAAATTAATATCGTTTATGGGCTTCACACGCGTTGCAGTATGCTCAGGCACTAAGTAAAAGGAGATGCTTCGTATTGCTTGACTAATTTTAAAAACTAAGTTATAAATATAAAAATTGCAGGCGCTGCTCTGGTGCGTCGGCTCCTACACAGTGCCTGTCTGCCGTAAGCGTTACAATATACATACAGTACCCAACACTGCTTGTACCCATCTGTCATGTAAATAAAACACCTTGAATTGAATTGAATTGAGGGGAGAAGGGGGGGATACTAAAGCCAATACTGGCTCAATGGGCTTTGACGTGCTAATGCGTTAACGGTCCGGGTGTGGCAGGCTTCCAATGTCAACTCGACTCGATTAGAAGACAATGAACGTATTTTAGCCCTAAATGAATTAATAGCAAACATGGTTTACATAAAATACATTTTTCCAAGAAAGTTTATAATAATACGATCTATAGTTGAAATCTGAGCCTACTTTAAAAATAAAGGAAAAGCATTTTCAGAGAGCAATCACGCTGTGTTTATGAAGAAAAAGTGATTAGGTTTATGAGCAATCTAATTACCTATTCGCTTAAAATGCTATATAAAATAAAGTTTATTTAGAGATGAATGATCAGTGTCGCAGTTTAAATAATGTGAGTCAGGAAACTAACACAGCGCCACCGGATTTAATAACGCAATAAAAACGCTATAAAATAATGTGACACAGTACAGCACAGTACAACAATACTGACCATGACTTTAGAAGCATAAATTACCTTACACTCAATTTAAACACAAGCTGTCTTTCTGTATGAACCTCTAAGCTGGTTCATACAGAAAATGTAGAAATGCATTAGCCTGATCATGATTAAAAAACACATAATTAAACACGCGTTTGCGATTTAAATCAGAACACGATTTAAATCAATATAAATGTTTATATTGTAACGCATACTGTCCCGCCTCCATTTCTCTATAAAAATTTACTGTTGCACACACACACACAATAGAAGCAGGAACCACTGTCAGAAGGGAAGATATATTCAAAATATCGCAAATATCGATCATGTTGCGATATTTTGAAATATAAAAGTCAATTGATTGTCCATAATATCGCTTACCTATTTTTTCGAAGAAATGTTTGTTAAAATAAAAGTCCAGCACCAGCTGGATTCGAACACACAACCTACCAGTTGGAAGTCACGCACCTAGACCAGTAGGCTACAAGACAGCTCGCATGTTCAGGTAGGCGAAACAGCCTTACACAGTCCTGCCGCAGTACACGGATATAATCATACCGTTATTAAATTCTTTAGATACGCGATTCCATATTATATTCCCTTTTAATCAAATTCTAAAAGTATGCTTGTTGACTCCGGTATCACGTTAGTTAAAGACTTCGAAGCTTACAATGTTTAGGGAGAAATGGAATACCGGTGTGTATTTTTCCTTGTGATATTTTAAGCTCTAGTTGAATGATAGGTGTCGCATTTTAAATCATTTTCGTAGCTAGAAATTATGAAACGCCCTGTTAAAAGCAAGGAAGTTTTTATGCCCCGTTGAAGTAAAACAAAATGCCTGACAAAGTATGGCTTGGACAGATTCCAAGTGCTTGTACAAATGTGCTAAAGAAATTATACTTTGAGTATACAGCTTGTCCAAAGTCATCCATTATTAATACTATTAGTAATATCTTCAGTAAAGGCTTTGATGCATAAATATTTCTGATAAAGGTAGGTTGTGTACTTCTGTCCAACTGAGCAATCTTGCTTTCATAATATATACCAACATTTTAATGACTGATGATTAACATGCTGTAATACACAGTTCAAAATTAAAGGCTCAAATGCTGTACATGAGAGGTTAAGCTCCCCCTGGCGGTTTTACAAGGCGACGCCGGATAGTTAGTCACGTGACACACGTGAAATGCGTGATACCGCGTGATACTGTGACACGCCCACCGGGGTATGCCGCGAAATACCTCACCCATTTTGAATGGCTGCATCTGTAAACATCTTAATATGCTGGCTCTGTGGATCCGCATCAGCTATGTTTGCCCATTCCTTCAATTCATGTGCATCCAACACACAGATCAACGCTAGCAACTACACAAAATCTAAAATACAATCCTCATTTCAGTATCTATGTAAACATACAGTCTGTTAACTTCATCATCTTCATCAAAAGTATGCCTAACCCCATTAGGAAGTGTTCTTGTTATCAGTGTATTCCTCAGCTATCCCAAAATTATCTTCTTCTTACCAACATCTCTAGTCTTTTATCCTGCAATAACTCAGCCAACACTTAAATCTCCAAAAGCTGCTTGTGTTAATTTCTTGAAATCACAAATATCATGTGTAAATACTGGCCATGTAATACTCTGCATTGTGGAATAATAGTTTATTTTAAAGGGAACTAGAGAAACTAAGAACTAGAGAAATCAAGAAAGGCTTTTTTTCTAGAATTAATAAATGCACATCCTGTTCACTGGGGAAATTAAATCCACACTGAGCAATCTTCAATATGTTCAGAATATGACAGCGAGAATCCTATCAGGGATGCATTACACCTGTTTTCAAGTCCTTGCATTGGTTATCTATCAGGTTTCGAGTCAACTTCAAAATCCTCATCCTCATTCAGTACCTACAGTATATGGCTTATTATCTGTCTACTCCCCACCTTTGTCCGTCTGACTCTGGTCTTCTAGCTGTCCTCAAGAACATCTACATTCTATGGGTGACAGGGTCTTCTCTAGCTGCACCCCAGAGCTCTCAATTTGTATTCCCAGTGATATCAGTCACGTACCCTGAGTGCATTTAAATCTAACCTCAGAACCTTTCTTTTCAGAAGACTTAGTGTCTGTATCTGCTTCATTTTCTAATTTTGGTAGCTCCTCTAACTGCTTGTCTTTCTTATATGTATTTACTTTGTAATCTGTGGTCCTTTTATCTGTTTTTATGTCTACTGTATTGCTTTGAGATGCCACTTTTAAAGGTGATACATGTATATAAAATAAAGTTTTTTATTATTGTTATAGAGAAACATGATCAGTTTTCCCTGGTTCAGATAAAAAGATCTAAAGCATACTAGTTTGTCACTCTTCTCATTCCCTTTGCTAAATAACTTTTCATACTAATCTGATCAATCTAACTGCCTGTTTTCTGTGCTTTCTCTATCCTGCTAGATTTGCAATTATTCTGAAACTTTTCTTCTTGAAATAACTCATTTCTAAATACCTTTTTTCACTGTTAACATCTTGCAGCAACTCTGCAACAAAATATACACTTAGCACAGTTCATCCTGCTACCAACATTGAATAAAAAAAATCTTATGATTTCTATATTTATGTCTTTATTTAGTGGTTTCATTAGTGACAAAGGCTAAACTTTCTTGGAAAAATGTATTTTATGTGTTGCGGAAAAAACTGACTTGCTTTAACAAAGTATGTTTACAAATCCTTTCACCTGGCAGTTTACCTGAATGCCCAACTATCTGAGAAGCCCTCCATGAAACCATAGTTGCTATTAATTCATTTAGGGCTCACTGACAGAATTGCTGTTTTGTATGCATGCTAATTTCTGATTCCTCACTCTGTTTCATGTTTATAGATAAGACTATTGATCGCGAAAGGAAATTGATGTACATGTTTGCATGTTCTTTTGTAACATACACCTTTTTGTGATTTTTTTGTATATCTAAGCAAGTGTTCCTGCATCCCTCTTCTGCACTATAGGCATGGCTTTTTTCTGTTTGCTCAATTTCTAAAACTTTTTGCTCATGTGCATTTTTGTATTTTTTACACCTCTAGCACTTTAACGTCCTGAATTTTCATTTGCCTTAATTTGTAGAATGAATTTGAGTTTTAGCCTTAAAAATCTTAAGTTTTCACTATCTTTTGTTTCTTGTCCTACAACTGTTATTATTGATCACCGAATTATTGTACTTGACATGACTTCATTCAGCCTTTCCTGAACGTCTATGACAGGCAGAGAGAGTGCTGTTTCTGGTGCGATCTTTTGCAGCTGACATTTCACTGTTTTAAACGAACAAGAAATTAGATTGCTCATAAATCACTTATTCTATATAAATACAGCGTAATTGCCCTCCGAAAATCCTCTTTTTCTTGTTCGTTTTAGAGACCTTGATCGAAACTGATTATATAATTATACGTATTACACGAATATAATTATATCTTATTAATTTCTTGAGATACGCGATTCGTTTAATACAGTCTTTGCTGTGCTCTAGAGGATCCTTGTGATATTTCGAGCTCTGGTTGAATGATAAGTGTCGCAGTTTAAATCATTTTCGTAGTTAGAAATTATGGAACGCTCTGTTAAAAGCCAGGGAGTTTTTATGTCCGTTGCAGTTCTTTTGCAACATGAATATAATTATATCGTTATTAATTTCTTGAGATACGCGATTCCATATTATATTCCCTTTTAATCAAATTCTAAAAGTATGCTTGTTGACTCCGGTATCAAGTTAGTTAAAGACTTCGATGCTTAAAATGTTTAGGGAGAAATGGAATACTGGTGTGTATGTTTTCTTTAAAGTACCGAGACCAGCCATATACTGTATGTTTAAGTTCCAAAATTAATATCGTTTATGGACTTCACACGCGTTGCAGTATGCTCCTATTCTTTTTATGCTCAGGCACTAAGATTTCCCTTCTGCTTTGTGTAAGGATGGTATCAAAAGCAATCTTAAGTGGTGAGAAATCTGTGCTCAATGAATTTAAGGGACTTTCGAAACTCTGCCCCAAAGTCATGTGACTGATTTTTCGCCCTGTTTCGTTGGTTAAACGCAATGATCACAAGCACCACCATGGTAACTGGGATGTGTAGTTTTTAATTCCGTTTGAATTATAACTGTACGTACTGTCTTCATATTTAGCCACGGCTTTAAAGAGAAGGCGCGCCAAAAAATGTCGGTGCCGTCGTCTCCGCTTTAAAGGTACCCCCGTGCTGGAAGAATTTGACCTCGGAACGTTTGCCCAGCGTACTGTTAAACCAACGCATTAGCATGTAAAAGCGATTCTATTGAGGGAGTAGCCCAGCTACCACTTAACACAGTACTTCCTACTTTGGATACCTGTGAAACCGGTTTAATTCGTCACAGCCAGCACTCCGGGAGAGAGGGGGTTGAGTAGTGGAAGCAGGCGAGATTTCCAGCGAAAGACACCTCCCCCTCAAAAACCCAGTAAGCAGTAATGCTTTAAGTTGAAAATCGAGGTAGACTTTGAGGATGATAAAGAGGGTAAACTGGGATGGGAGGAGGGTTTGGTTTTGCATAAGGGTTTTGCATAAGGGGCAGAAGATTTCCCTTCTGCTTTGTGTAAGGGAATTGAGTCTAAGTAAAATTACCTTACACTCAATTTAAACACAAGCTGTCTTTCTGTATGAACCTCTAAGCTGGTTCATACAGAAAATGTAGAAATGCATTAGCCTGATTATGATTAAAAAACACATAATTAAACACGCGTTTGCGATTTAAATCAGAACACGATTTAAATCAATATAAATGTTTATATTGTAACGCATACTGTCCAGCCTCCATTTCTCTATAAAAATTTACTCTGTTGCACACACACACACAATAGAAGCAGGAACCGCTCTCAGAAGGGAAGAAGGTGACTATTCATTGTTATCAAAAATGACTTAGAATCGATCATGTTGCGATATTTTGAAATATAAAAGTCAATTGATTGTCCATAATATCGCTTACCTATTTTTTCGAAGAAATGTTTGTTAAAATAAAAGTCCAGCACCAGCTGGATATGAACACACAACCTGTGCGTTGTTAGTCACGCACCTAGACCAGTAGGCTACAAGACAACTCACATGAACAGGGAGGCGAAACAGCCCTACACAGCCCTGTCGCAGTACACGAATATAATCATACCGTTATTAAATAATTTAGATACGCAATTCCATATTATATTAGCAGAAAAGCTTAAAACTACCACTTTTTCACACGCTATTTCACATGCTAGTTAAATTTAATTTATTTATATATTATATATTTATATATCTGACCAAGGGAAATGTCTCATTTTTTCAAAGAAATGTTTGTTTGTTGATTGTTATCAAAAATGACTTAGAATCGATCATGTTGCGATATTTTGAAATATAAAAGTCAATTGATTGTCCATAATATCGCTATTCTATTTTTTGAAGAAATGTTTGTTAAAAGAAAAGTCCAGCACCAGCTGGATTCGAACACACAACCTGCCAGTTGTTAGTAAGGCATGTAGACCAGTAGGCTACAAGACAACTCGCATGAACAGGGAGGCGAAACAGCCCTACACAGCCCTGTCGCAGTACACGAATATAATCATACCGTTATTAAATTCTTTAGATACGCGATTCCATATTATATTCATTTTTAATCAAATTCTAAAAGTATGCTTGTTGACTCCGGTATCACGTTAGTTAAAGACTTCGAAGCTTAAAATGTTTAGGGAGAAATGGAATACTGGTGTGTATTTTTTTCTTTAAAGTACCAAGACCAGCTATATACTGTATGTTTATGTTCCAAAATTAATATCGTTTATGGCCTTCACACGCGTTGCATTATGCTCCTATTCTTTTTATGCTCAGCTACTAAGATTTCCCTTCAGTGGTAAAATTAGATATGAATATTCAATACTTAAACGGGCACAGTTAAGACATTAAATATACATATACATACTGTATACAGTACAGTTTGCATACGGTAATATGTTTATGTTCCTAAATCAATCTCTTTTATGAGCATGTGAAAGGCATGGTGAATCACTGTACTTTGCATGATTGGAAACAAATGCGAGATTGCGAAATGCTGTGGTGTTACTTTTACAAAGACGGTCAATGAAAAAAAAAATGTTGACCAGGGCAATACTTTGAGTTTACACTTACAGCTTGTCCAAGGTCATTCATTATTAATACTATTAGTAATATCTTCGTTAAAGACTGATGGCCACAGCTCAAACATGAGAGGTTGAGCTTTATTAGCTCCACCTTGCGGAAATTCCGTATACTATTATTTTGCTTGTCGTATTATAGGAGAATTTATGGTAACTAGCGGTATTTACCGGTAACTCGCGGTATTTACCGGTAGCTTGCGGTAGACTGCGTACAGCGTACCGGAAAATAATGCGGTATCGCCCGCGCATTTTTAATGGCTGCATCTGTAGTTATTTTTGGCTTTGTAATTCTCTTTGATATGAAAACATTGACTAGATAAAGAACTATCTGAAAATACATAAAGGATTACCACAAAAAGCTGTATAAAACAAATCTTGTCATGTGGAAACATTGTATAAAATATTTAATTAATGTTTTACTACATACAGTAACAATCCTATGGCAACTCCCCCTTAATCTGGTAAGAGTGGTATGGAAAAATTTCACTGATGAACTCCCTATTATAGGGTATTTGTATCCTATTTATTCTATTTTCTGTAACCCGAATAAAACCATACTATAAACGGTAGGGAATAAAAAACAAGGGCTGAAACCAGACCAGGTCTGGTGAAAAAACATTTTGATTTGGTCTGTAACCTTCTATGCCTCTTCACTGGACTTCCCTGTAAACCTACTTTCAAAATAAAATTAGATTTGTGCTGTGCTTCTCCTTTATAACCCTCACCATTACAGGAAGTGGAATCTGCTTTCCCTCTTAATCTATGGAAGATCAAACCTTTTCTTCCTGAATCCCTCTGGGAAGTAAATAACTGGTCAAAACACAACACTAAACTCGCCAGCCTTGACAATCAGACAGTTAGACCCCTGTTTTGACCCTTTGTTATAGAAAGCAATGATTGAACACAGCCACAGCAGACATTACTCACTTTATATTGACTGAATGCTTGTATCTTTTCTTTCTCTGACTGGTTTCTCTAATATTCCCCCACACAACACACCAGTCACATATAGTTAATATAAATTAGCAGGTTGCTCCTGTAATTTAAATTCTACAGGTTTTAACTATATACAGTTGCTGCAGAAGTATTCAGAACCTTGCACAGATTTAACATTTTGTTGCTTAAATCTTGCAGTCATGACACACTGAAGCAACAATTAAAATTCTATATAAACAACCTACCATACGAATGCTTGACAAAAATTAGTAAATACAAATGAACAAAATGAAAAACTCATGATTGCATCAGCGTCCAAACCTGTTTGCTGTGGTAAACCTAAATTTATTTTATTAAGGTACACAAAATTACACAGTTGAGTTGTCTATGTCAATTTGAAATGATAGAGGTTCACATGATTTCAGAACAAAACTACCTCTTTGTGAGTTTCCCTGGTCAGGTAGTAAATTTCAACCAAACCCTCAACCATAAAGACTAAGGAGTTTCAAAGCAAGTCAGTGATAAAGTCATAGATCAGAAAAAGAGTATAACAAATATTGAAGTTTCTTATTATGCCTGGGAGAACTGTCTACTCAGTCATTAGAAAATGGAAGGTGCATCATTCTACCCAGATGCAGACTAGATTGGGTTGTCTTTCTAAACCGATCAGGTAGGCAAGGTGGAAACTGTTGAAGGATGCCAATGCCAACTTTGAGCTGCAGAATTCAGTGGCTGAGATGTGAGAATATGTGCTTCAGTCAACAATATCCAGTACACTTCACAGATCTAGCCTGTGTGGCAGAGTGGCAAGAAGAAATCATTTACAAAAAAACAAGTAACCTCAAAACCTGCATGTACTTTGCAACAAAACACCTGGGAATGCTCCAAGAATATGCCAAAAGGTGTTGTGGTCCAATGAGAACGAATTGGAGCTTTTTAGTCTAATTACCAAGTGTTATGTTTGGTGCATAGTCAAAAA
This sequence comes from Lepisosteus platostomus, assembly GCF_059453375.1. Lineage (NCBI taxonomy): Eukaryota > Metazoa > Chordata > Actinopteri > Semionotiformes > Lepisosteidae > Lepisosteus > Lepisosteus platostomus. The sequence goes on along the minus strand of NC_142621.1, from coordinate 22,090,062 downwards.
AGCACAACTCCCAATCAACTCTAACACCAACACAGCATCATGCTATGGGGATGGTTCTTCCCAGCAGTACCAGAAAGCTTTTTTGGACTAAAAGAAAATGGACAGAGCAAAGTGCAGGCAAATACTAGAGGAAGCCCTGTTTCAGTCTGCTGAAGACATCCATCTTGGCAAATAAAATTTGAAGTGCTGGGGCCCTAGGTTCAGTTCTGAACATGAAGTGCTATCTGCATGAAGTTTATATGTTCTCCCATGTTTGCATGGGTTTTCTCTGTGTGATCCTGTTTCTTCCGATAGTCCGAAGACTCCTTTATAAAGTCCAAAGCTAGGTTAATTTGCTTCAGGAAAAATTAGCCCTGGTGTGAGTGGTTGTCTGTGTGTGCCACATGATGGACTGGCATCCTGTCCAGGGTGTACCGGCCTTGGGCCCGTTGCTTGCCGGCCTCCTCTGCAACCCGGTATTGGTAAATTGATAAAATTGTATTTTCTAATTGATAAAACAGTTAGAAAATGAATTAATCTTCTCTCAGCCCTCAAATGTCTTTAGTGGTTCTCAAACTTTTTGGAGCAAGTCCCACCCCTGATCAAACCAAAACATCCAAGTACCACCTACAAGTCATCTTCTCATAGTAACCACAGCTTCCATTGGAATATTCCTTTTTATCTCTCTCTTGGCTGTCCTAATATTTTTGTTTTTATTTTTGCTTGCAATTCATTATATTCCTTTTCTTTTATTGTATCCTGTTTATAATATATCCGTCAATAAAAAGTTTTTTTTTCTCCTTGTATCTTTCCTTAATTGATTTATTAAACAATTTGGCCCATTGTTTTACTTTTTGGAAAAGTATGTTTTATTATTTAAGTTGAATAACCTTATATTTGGATTCTATCTAAACACTTTCAAACTATTACATATAGTATTATAATCAATGTTCCTCAAAGGCTTACTCATATCTTTTGTCTGGATATTTTGGAAAGTCTAGATCAACAGCCATTGTAGGTATCTCCGACAAATAATTTGTAACAGCAGAGACTGAAATGGTCATTCCTACCTAGTTTTTTTTTCATAATTTATGTGAGGAAAGTTAAACATCTCCCAGGAAACCAATTATTTTATCATACAGTACCTATGTTCTTAATTTAATTTCATAATGTTTAATGATGATTAATAATTAATTTTGGTAGTCTATAGCATAGGATTATGTATTTTGAGTTGGTTTTTATCTCTACTGGTGAAGGTATTGTAGTGATTCATAGCCATTCAGGGACGCCAAATATGTAACGTTGCCATAGCCAAAATGTAATGTAGTGGCTCTCTGAAGGCACCAGTTCTGTAGGGTTTGGGCATTTACTGGGACAATTATTAATTGTAGCAGTAAATCACAAAATTGATTCTTTTGATGGCTTTAGAATCCAACCATGCGATATAACTCAAACAACGCACACACACAGGTACTAATACATGAGGATACATTTATTAATACATAGAATATGCATATAAACCTAACAGATCTTATCGAGAGGGTTATCAGAATACAAAAGGTATATATTCAGTCAGTTACAAAGTGTTACACATCAAGAGGACATACGTTCAGTATATCATTCATTTAGACCGTTTCGTAAATGCACTTGGTTATAACTTCTACATTAGATACTCGAAACAAGTACATAACTCTTAGGAATAAAATTGATATCAACTGGTTGGGATAACAATTGAATTCTCGAGCTGTAATGCATTGAAGTTGAATACTCATCCAATCTCTGGGGATTCAGATCTCCTGCGGGCACAAAGAAACAGTTGCAGGCTTGTTGCTGTCCAATCCGCGCTCCCTGGCTCGGAGCCAGGCTGTGCTGTGCGGCTTGCGACGGTGCGCTGCCGATGCTCACTGACCGGCTAGTTAGCAAAGTTTGTTTACAGGAGAAAAGATGACTGTGGGTCCCAGCAAGTCAGGAAGAGGACCGGTTCGTTCCTGATGAAGAGCTAGTTCTGAAAAGTGATTCAGCTGTCCACAGTTCCGACCTGTTCACGAGGCCTGCTGCTGGTTACTCTCTGGCAACCTCCACTCTAGACTCTTAGAACAAAGGAAAGTTCTGGCACTCGGACACACTGGCCGTTCCGTGGTTGTCTGGGCTGAGTCTCAGGATGGTCAGGAGGCGCGCTGCGAGAATGTCCTGCCCTTGGGAGCCTTCTGCTCCTGGGCCGTCCTGCCCTGGAATTCTCCTTTGAATTCCCTTTAGAACAGTCCACAGAATTCTCCACTGAATCTTACTGAATCTCCCTGAATCTCTCAGGCTCTCTGTGTTGCCTGTTTTTTACCTGGAGGAACTTCAGCTCATTGATTGGCTGAAAGTTCCATGGGCATCAGACGATATAATTTACTTATTAATTTATCTCCTAGGACATTTCCTGCTTATTCTCTAATTTTCATAACCCCCCATTTGTAACAATATTTAAATAGGTGGCATCGTGGCACAGAGGTTGCCATTGCCGCCTCTTAGTGCTTGGGCCATGGGTTCATTTCCTGAGCTGTTATCTGTATAGAGTTTGCATGTACTCCTAACATTTGCATTGGTTTCTTCTTGGTGCTGCAATTTCCACCCATAGTCCAAAGACAAGTTAGTACGTTAACTGTGTAGCCGCGAGGCTTATTAATAAGAAAGAATTAAGTGTTCTGAGCTTTCCCAAATGGTCCCATCTCTGTTCATCTCTGTGGTGCAGCCACAGAGAAACTATTCATGCAGGCTGATTTAAGGTTTCCTTTGATAAGGTTTCCTAGGACAGCTCCCAAAGGGGGATGCACTTAGCTAAGTCTGGCTATCATGATCAATGGTCATCCATTGGCGCCTATCTGTCTAGGGAGTGCCAGATGGACATCTGGACTGCATTCCTGAGTGTCAGGAGTAAGTGACTCATATCTCACCTTGATCAACCAATCAGGGACTGGTAGGGCCGAGTAACCCACGTGGGACTCTGATGCCCAGGGAACTTTCTGCCAATGAGCGAGCTGAAGTTCCTCCAGGTAAAAACAGGCAACACAGAGAGCCTGAGAGATTCAGTGAGATTCTGTGGAGAATTCTGTGGACTTTTCTAAAGGGAATTCAAAGGAGAATTCCAGGGCAGGACGGCCCAGGAGCAGAAGGCTCCCAAGGGCAGGACATTCTCGCAGCGCACCTCCTGACCATCCTGAGACTCAGCCTGGACAACCACGGAACGGCCAGTGTGTCCGAGTGCCAGAACTTTCCTTTGTTCTAAGAGTCGAGAGCGGAGGTTGCCAGAGAGTAACCAGAGGATCCACCCGAGGTTAGCACCAGCAGCAGGCCTCGTGAACAGGTCAGAACTGTGGACAGCTGAATCACTATTTAGAACTAGCTCTTCATCAGGAACGAACCGGTCCTCTTCCTGACTTGCTGGGACCCACAGTCATCTTTTCTCCTGTGCGCAAACTTTGCTAGTTAAAGCCAACACTAACTAGCCGGTCAGTAAGCATCAGCAGCGCACCGTCGCAAGCCGCACAGCACAGCCTGGCACCGAGCCAGAGCGCGGATTGGACAGCAACAAGCCTGCAGCTGTTTCTTTGTGCCCGCAAGAGATCTGAATCCCCAGAGATTGGATGAGTATTCAACTTCAATGCATTACAGCTCGAGAATTCAATTGTTATCCCAACCAGTTGATATCAATTTAATTCCTAAGAGTTATGTACTTGTTTCGAGTATCTAATGTAGAAGTTATAACCAAGTGCATTTACGAAACGGTCTAAATGAATGATATACTGAACGTATGTCCTCTTGATGTGTAACACTTTGTAACTGACTGAATATATACCTTTTGTATTCTGATAACCCTCTCGATAAGATCTGTTAGGTTTATATGCATATTCTATGTATTAATAAATGTATCCTCATGTATTAGTACCTGTGTGTGTGCGTTGTTTGAGTTATATCGCATGGTTGGATTCTAAAGCCATCAAAAGAATCAATTTTGTGATTTACTGCTACAATTAATAATTGTCCCAGTAAATGCCCAAACCCTATAGAACTGGTGCCTTCAGAGAGCACACTACATTACATTTTTGGCGTCCCTGGGCCAGCTATGGCAACGCTACAACTGTGTGTGTTTGTTTCTGTTTGTGCCCTGGGATAGACTCGCGTCCAGACTAGGGTGCATTGGTGTGCTCAGTGCTTCCAGGGATAGGCTCAGGGACACCATGACTCTGAAATGGATAATCTGTTAGTGTAAGTGATGTTATGTGATGATTTCCTTATCTGACCATCCTTAACAACATCCCACAATGTATGTTAGCTCATAATATCATCTATGTGGCCCTAGGTGAAAGCCAAAGCTAAATACCAATGGAAACAGGCACGTGCATAAGACACAAAGTTGATTAAGTATGTCCTATACTTATATCTAATGGATTTAATGAAATATTTTAAACCGATATATTAAACAAAATCAGATAAAAATGTTTAAAAAATACAATTGAAATAATAGATCAATTTCAATATGAAACACCCCACTCTATAAAAATGAAAACATTATAGATTTGGGATTAAGACTGTTACAGTTCTAGCATTCCACCACCAGAGGGCTCCCCAACCTCTAGTGCCTACTTCATCTATGCAGCAGAGGTGCAGATCAAGCAGACGGCAGTAGCCAGTCCCTGCTTGCCCAGTGTCCCTACCTCACCACACCTCCCCTCCCAAATCCTGCTCTTTGTCCAAGCTGTACTCGGTATTGTTTTCAACTCTTTGAGCTCTTGATATAGCCTTTGATGAATTCTTCCTGGACTCCTTGCCTGACTTTTGAATTTTACCCTGTTTCCTGACCTTGGCTTTTGGATTGCGTTTCTGGCACTTGATACTAAATTTGTCTTTTGGCTTTGGACTTTCGCTCACCTCTTGACCCTTGGATCTCCCTTATTTACTGTCTTAGGGGTTTTGTGACCTCGAGAGACCACAGGTGGTGTGGATAGGCAATAAAACATCAACACCACTCACCCTGAGCACTGGAACCCCACAAGGCTGCTGTCTGAGTCCAAGGTTGTACTCCCTATTTACTCACGACTGCACAGCAAGACACAGCAACAATCGCATCATTAAGTTTGCCGATGACACCACTATAATAGGACTGATCAGTGATGATGACGAGTCCACTTACAGGGATGAAGTTGTACAGCTGCTTAGGTGGTGTCATAGCAATAACCTGGACTTGAACATAAAGAAAACGAAAGAGCTAATAGTGGACTTTCGGAGACACAGGCCATACACTCACAGCCCACTCAGTGTTGATGGAACGGAAGTGGAAACAGTCACCAGCTTTAGGTTTTTGGGAATTCACATTTCTAATGATCTAACCTGGACTGTGAACACTGACTCTATCATGAAGAAGGCTCAGCAGCGCCTTTATTTCTTGAGGTGCCTCAAGCGATGGGGGATGCCAATACATGTGTTGGTGAACTTCTACCGCTGCACCATCGAGAGCGTCCTCACCAACGGGATCACCGTGTGGTATGGCAACACCTCTTCGCGAGAAAGAAAGGCACTGCAGAGAATGGTCAATATGGCCCAGAAGATAATCGGCTGCGGTCTCACCGAGATTAAACAGCTCTATGAGGACCACTGCCGTGGTAGAATTCTGGCCATCACAGAGGACAGTCACCACCCCCGGCATGAGCTCTTCACCTCACTGCCATCAGGCAAGAGATATAAGAGCATATGGACACTTACCACTAGATTCTTCAATAGCTTCTATCCACAAGCAGTGAGACTGGCGAACACATTTAGCCATCCCCCTCGGACCACACCTACACCATCACCATCTACCTCTTTATGATTTCTTATCTATTGCACATCTCCAGTCATTGTTTACATGTCTGTATTGTTTACATTCAAACTGTCTACATGTTTACTTGCACATTGTCTATTGTTTGTTTGTACATTGTCTTGATGCACTGTTTGCACTTTGTCTTGTTTTTTACACTTGTTTTACAGTCGAGAGATTTTCTGTAAGTAAGAATTCCATTGTACCAGTACCGGTTACATATGGCAATAAAGTTCAAGTTCAAGTTCAAGTTCAAGTTCTTGAAAACCACAGAGGGTCCATACCTTGTTTTCTGAGCTGTGGACCATCTTAACAATGACATCCCAGATCATTAAATAATCCTATTGCAATGACAGCAGCACGGTGATGCAGTGGTTAGCATTGCTACTTCGCAGAACTGGAACACTAGGCTCAATTCCAGGATTGGAGTGTTACAGAGGCAGCCATTCAAAGTGCGCGGTACAGACACGTACCGCAGGTAATTGGCTGCGGTGTCGCGTATCATGACGCAAATTGACGTTGGGTACCGCGGTACGTGATTGGTTGACCGACAGGGGCACTCGTGGTCCGTTGGTCTGTCTTAGAAAGACTTACTGTAAACGTCTTTACTGTGCCCGTTGTAGATATTGAATTTTACCACTGAAGGGAAATCTTAGTAGCTGAGCATAAAAAGAATAGGAGCATACTGTAACGCGTGTGAAGGCCATAAACGATATTAATTTTGGAACATAAACGTACAGTATATAGCTGGTCTTGGTACTTTAAAGAAAAAAATACACACCAGTATTCCATTTCTCCCTAAACATTTTAAGCATCAAAGTCTTTAACTAACGAGATACCGGAGTCAACAAGCATACTTTTAGAATTTGATTAATAACTGGCAGGTTGTGTGTTCGAATCCAGCTGGTGCTGGACTTTTCTTTTAACAAACATTTCTTCAAAAAATAGAATAGCGATATTATGGACAATCAATTGACTTTTATATTTCAAAATATCGCAACATGATCGATTCTAAGTCATTTTTGATAACAATCAACAAACAAACATTTCTTTGAAAAAATGAGACGTTTCCCTTGGTCAGAGATATAAATATATAATATATAAATAAATTAAATTTAACTAGCATGTGAAATAGTGTGTGAAAAAGTGGTAGTTTTAAGATTTTCTGCTAATATAATATGGAATCGTGTATCTAAAGAATTTAATAACGGTATGATTATATTCGTGTACTGCGACAGGGTTGTGTAGGGCTGTTTCGCCTCCCTGTTCATGCGAGTTGTCTTGTAGCCTACTGGTCTATGTGCCTGACTAACAACTGGCAGGTTGTGTGTTTGAATCCAGCTGGTGCTGGACTTTTCTTTTAACAAACATTTCTTCAAAAAAATAGAATAGCGATATTATGGACAATCAATTGACTTTTATATTTCAAAATATCGCAACATGATCGATTCTAAGTCATTTTTGATAACAATGAATAGTCACCTTCTTCCCTTCTGACAACGGTCCCTGCTTCTGCTTCCTGCTTCTATTGTGTGTGTGTGCAACAGATTAAATTTTTATAGAGAAATGGAGGCTGGACAGTATGCGTTACAATATAAACATTTATATTGATTTAAATCGAGTTCTGATTTAAATCGCAAACGCGTGTTTAATTATATGTGTTTTTTAATCATAATCAGGCTAATGCAACATAAATTGATACAGTATCTTTGTCTTCTAAGTATCTTAATAAACTTTCAGCATAGCTTTCTACCCGTCAAGATTTATATTTCTTGGGATTTTGGGATCAAACGTGGAAGAATTAGATTGAAATCGTTTTTATTTGTCAAATACATGATTGTATTTCTGAATGTTATGTGACACCTACAGTAGTTCACTGCTTTAAATACATCGAATTAAGAAAGTTATGTGTAGCACTTTCGATCTTTTTTCTGAACCAGGGAAAATCTGATCATGTTTCTCTATAACAATAATAAAAAACTTTAATTTACATATCACCTTTAAAATTGGTAGTACCTTTTTTAGTACTATATTTTTGTATTATATTCCCTATTAATCAAACTCTAAGAGTATGTATGTCAGTCAGGTCTTTTTTCTCTATTTCAATTTTCGTTTACACATGCACGACTTTAAAAGCTAGCAAGACAGGTTTCGATTCACATTAGCTGGCGAGCCTTGTTAACAAAAAAACTAATAGTAATGTAACATGCCACTGTTTGTTCATGAACAAAGTTATACTGAGATTTCCTTAGATACGCGATTAAAAAATAAATAAATAAAAATTTGAATCCCCTGCGGAACACATTCCATAAGAATCAGCGGTTTTACAGTATATATTGCCTTTAAAGGTGGCTTCTCAAAACGCTTTACAGGATAAAAACAACCAGAACAGCAGCAACAACAATATTGTATTTAATTGCACTTTGAAAACCAAGTAATAAATTAACTATACAGTACGTGCAAAATACTGAGATTTCCTTAGATACGCGATTAAAAAATAAACGTTTCATATGTTGCTGTTGTGAATGCCTGTGGAGTGTATCTTATTAAGCTCTAAATTGCATTTTGAGCGCGGTTTTTGACTTTTTTTAAATTGCATTTTGGGCGCGGACAGCACATACAAGGGTTAATGAACTGCGCCAAGAAATTTAAAATAGTATTCTTTAGGTGTGAGGGTAGGAGTGGACCGCAGCAGGCATAATCAGCAAACTAGGAAAACAAAGAAGAGGTGAGATGTATATCCAGAAAGCGAGTGATCAGAAAAAGGAAATGGTGTTACGTCCAGGTTTTCGACCCAATTGTTTTAACTTGCTAATGCATCAAACACATTTCCTGGCGTATTGTGTTTTAAATAAAATAGGAGTGTCTTTCCCTGGTATTAGCTCATCGGTATGGTGTAAGTTTTATCTGTACCATACCATACAGTATATAGGTACAGAATTCAAGCTGCACCACTGTATCGCTTTGGTAAGGGGATGGACAATGACCAAAATCACGAAGACTCTCTCACACCAAATAATGAAGATGAAAAGAAACGGGAAGTCAACACGGGACATTGTACAGCAGTTGGCTTCGATGGACATCTTCGTTTCTGAAAGCACAGTGAGACGGCATTATAAAGGGGAGAGGAGGCAAAGAGAATCTAAACCGAGGACGATTCAAAGGTAAATAAATTTCTAAAAATACCTTTCTTGCATGTAAATACAACTACGCACATTATTTTTAAAACTAACTGCTGATCTCTTTTTTTTCAAGTCCTATTGTGCGAGCTATCGACAAACTGACCGATGAAAATGATGAGCTACCGGCGATGCAAGTCTAAAGACGGCTATGGGCTGACCTCGGTGCGAATATTAGCCCGACATCGATAAGAAGAGTACGCAGGAGGCTTGGATGGAGATACAGAAAAACCAACACATGCCCCATGATAAGGCTAAAAAACAAAGAGGAAAGACTCAAGCAAGCGCTCCAATGGATTGAACAGGGGGAGGCATTTCAGGATGTACTTTTTACCGACGAAACAACAGTGGCTCTGGAACAGTTTTCAACAATGGCATTTTGCAAAAAGGGGAGACATGTGGACAAGCCAAAGCCCGAACATCCACTGAAGGTTCACGTCTGGGGGGGTATATCTAAAAGAGGCCCGGGACCACTTCTTATTTTGGAAGGAATTATGGACCGTGTATTCTTCGAGGAAGTCGTGGTCACACAGCATGCTGCCCCATATATCAGGGAGCAGTTTGGATCAAGGCACCGTCTCTTTCAAGACAACGATCCGAAACACACAGCAGCAAGGGAGTGAACTGGGTGAAAACTCCAGCCGAATCCCCAGATCTAAATCCGATAGAGATGGTTTGGCATTCGTTGAAAGACTTCGTTCGGAAAACCGCTAAGCCCATCACAAAGCAGGAACTGATCGATGCGATCTATAAATTCTGGGAGGAAGAACTGACCGAACAAAATTGTAACAATTTTATTAACAGGCTGTTGACCGGGGCGGGGGACATTTGGGAATGTAAGTCTGAGAAAGACAGTCTCACGTTTGTGGACAGTCTGTCCACAAACAAAACATGTAAAAAAATGTAAAAAAAACAATTACTTTTTCTCAATGAAAACCGGTGTGTGTGTCTCTCTCTGCTGGATGTCCCTCTCACTCTCTGCTGAATGAATAAAATAATTTTATTGAAAACGCGTTTGCGATTGTCTGGTATTTACCTTGGTCCCTTTTAACTGTTTTTACGGTCTACAGTATTGCTTTGAGACGCCACTTTTGAAGGTGATATGTAAAATAAAGTTTTTTATTATTGTTATAGAGAAACATGATCAGATTTTCCCTGGTTCAGAAAAAAGACGATTAAAATCTGTAATCTTTGCAGTTGTATGGTATCGGAAAATACAATCAGTTTCTGCTTTGTGTAAGGATGGTGTGGCGCTCCTCAAAGCGCTTTACAGGATAAAAACAATAACAACAATAGTGGCTGGGCAAACGATTTTTTTTATCGAAATACAAAATGAGATACTGTATAATGATGTGCATGAACAAAGGTATACTGCAATTTTCCTTAGATACGCGATTAATGCTTCGTAGGAGGAGGCGCTCTTTTCCTCTAGTCTAACAGTCTGTCCACAAACAAAACAGTCCTGTTAGACAAGAGGAATTGAAAAAAAACAATTTTGTCAATGAAAACCGGTGTGTGTGTCTCTCTCTGCTGGATGTCCCTCTCACTCTCTGCTGAATGAATAAAATAATTTTATTGAAAATGCGTTTGCGATTGTCTGGTATTTAATTTGGTCCCTTTTAACTGTTTTTCGATCTACTGTATTGCTTTGAGATGCCACTTTTAAAGGCGATATGTAAATTAAAGTTTTTTATTATTGTTATAGAGAAACATGATCAGATTTTCCCTGGTTCAGAAAAAAGATCGAAAGTTCTACACATAACTTTCTTAATTCGATGTATTTAAAGCAGTGAACTACTGTAGGTGTCACATAACATTCAGAAATACAATCACGTATTTAACAAATAAAAACGATTACAATCTAATCCTTCCACGTTTGATCCCAAAATCCCAAGAAATATAAATCTTGACGGGTAGAAAGCTATGCTGAAAGTTTATTAAGATACTTAGAAGACAAAGATACTGTATCAATTTATGTTGCATTAGCCTGATTATGATTAAAAAACACATATAATTAAACACGCGTTTGCGATTTAAATCAGAACACGATTTAAATCAATATAAATGTTTATATTGTAACGCATACTGTCCAGCCTCCATTTCTCTATAAAAAATTACTCTGTTGCACACACACACACAATAGAAGCAGGAAGCAGAAGCAGGGACCGTTGTCAGAAGGGAAGAAGGTGACTATTCATTGTTATCAAAAATGACTTAGAATCGATCATGTTGCGATATTTTGAAATATAAAAGTCAATTGATTGTCCATAATATCGCTATTCTATTTTTTCGAAGAAATGTTTGTTAAAAGAAAAGTCCAGCACTAGCTGGATTCGAACACACAACCTGCCAGTTGTTAGTCAGGCAAGTAGACCAGTAGGCTACAAGACAACTCGCATGAACAGGGAGGCGAAACAGCCCTACACAGCCCTGTCGCAGTACACGAATATAATCATACCGTTATTAAATTCTTTAGATACGAGATTCCATATTATATTAGCAGAAAAGCTTAAACTTACCACTTTTTCACACGCTATTTCACATGCTAGTTAAATTTAATTTATTTGTATATTATATATTTATATCTCTGACCAAGGGAAACGTCTAATTTTTTCAAAGAAATGTTTGTTTGTTGATTGTTATCAAAAATGACTTAGAATCGATCATGTTGCGATATTTTGAAATATAAAAGTCAATTGATTGTCCATAATATCGCTATTCTATTTTTTCGAAGAAATGTTTGTTAAAAGAAAAGTCCAGCACCAGCTGGATTCGAACACACAACCTGCCAGTTGTTAGTCAGGCATGTAGACCAGTAGGTTACAAGACAACTCGCATGAACAGGGAGGCGAAACAGCCCTACACAGCCCTGTCACAGTACACGAATATAATCATACCGTTATTAAATTCTTTAGATACGCGATTCCATATTATATTGGCAGAAAAGCTTAAAACTACCACTTTTTCACACGCTTCGATGCTTAAAATCGTTAGGGAGAAATGGAATACCGTTGTGTATTTTTCCTTTAAAGTACCGATTCCTGGAATCTGACTGGCTGACACCCTTCTGAAGTGGTTCCATAAAATCTGGTATACGGAAAAGAAAGCGTTGATAAATACAAGTGTCTTTTAATACACTCTTTGCTGTGCTCTTGAGGATCCTTGTGATATTTTGAGCTCTAGTTGAATGATAAGTGTCGCATTTTAAATCATTTTCGTAGTTAGAAATTATGAAATGCCCTGTTAAAAGCAAGGAAGTTTTTATGCCCGTTGAAGTAAAACAAAATTACGATTAACCACGTGACACTGCGTGATACCGCGTGATACCGCGACACGCCCACCAGGGTATGCCGCGAAATACCTCGCCCATTTTGAATGGCTGCATCTGTATTTCTGTGGAGTTTAGATGTTCTCCTCCTGTTCACATGGGTTTCCTCTGGGTGCTCTGGTTTTCTCCCACAGTCTAACAACATACTGGTAGGTCAGTTGGCTTTTGGGAATGTTGGCCCTTCTGGGAATGTATGGATGTGTGTATTTCTGTGTTTCTGTCTGTATTTCTCCCACGTTTACAGCAGATATACAGCTTCCTAATCATATTATTTTTGTCATTTTAATTCATCTTTAATATCAAACACTTCAAGCAGGGTAAGCATGCCACACCAAAGGGATGCTAATAAGAATGAAATGAACCAGCTTCCCAGAGAGGAACAGAAAATCAATACAGAGATTGCAGGGGGGATACAGTATGTGGTCTTTGAGTGAGAAATTAGTTTTACTCACTGGAGTGGTAGTACAGTAGATAACTCTCATCAAGTAAAAGCAAGTGATTTTATACCGTGTATAATGTAACTTCACGTGTTTTATGTTGTGTGTAGTGTACTTTGTGTGTTTTGTCATGTCATTTGCCAAACTGCTTTATACACAGGAAGCCAGAGACTATCCGGCAAGCAACGAGTGCAAGGCAGGGTACACCCTGGATGGGGTGCCAGTCCATTGTGGGGCAAGTGCAAGTCAATCATATATGGGGACAATTTGGAGGCCACGGTAAAGGCCGAGGGGGGAAATTTGGCTAAGAGACCGGGATAACTCCCTCCTCTTATTGAGAAATGCCCAGGAATCTTTAATGATCACTGAGAGTCAGGACCTCGGTTTAACGTCTCATCCGAAAGACGGTGCCCACTTCAGTACAGTGTCCCCACCACTATACTGGGGCATTAGGACCCACACAGACTGCAGGGTGAGTGTCCCCTGCTGGTTCCACTAACACCACTTCCAGCAGCAACCATAGCTTCCTAGGATGTCTCACAACCCTGCCTAGCTTCAGTAACCATCTGAGAGCTGCCAAGTGATATACCTGCTGGCCCGTGTATTTTGACATTATAATAAATATTTGTTTTAACCAAGTGTGCCTGGATTATTACTCCTCTCAATAAAGCTGTACCAGAGAATAAAGAATTCACGTGTCCCTAATTATACCAGCTGCTTGGGTATAGAAATCACTTACTGTATAAGTCGGGGGTTATGAATAATAATTTCACTAATGAACTAAACCGCTCGGTCAAATACTGATTTTCACCATTTTCGAAATCCCCCATTTGTAACAGTGTGTTTAGTGATGTTATTTCACTGACAGCACTACTTAGATCTTAAAATCTCAGTGGCATTGTGGCAGAGCAGTCTGTCACTGTGGCCAATGGAACATGCTAGGACAGGGGTGGCAGAAGTGAACAGAGCTTATGTTTATCTAAAACACCAGAATCCATCAGTTCTAACCAATTTACCCTGCTTGTTTCTCAGTCGTTCAGTCGGTCGCTCGGTCGGTCATTCATTTGAAGAGACCCAGTTAGTGGCCAGCTGTGTAAACTTAAATAAAATTGTCCTTTTGGTTTCTTTGTATGCTCACTTGCCATCGTGTATTATTTTCCCTCTGTGAACAAAACCTCCTACTGCATACACTACCCACACAGGAGGTGTTTGTGTGACAGGCGTTTTCTTTGTAATGTGAGGTTACTAATGAAAGGCAGAATTTATTTTTCAAACATCCAAATGTTTCTTGCGTAAAATCAGAACTACTGTCAGTGAGTTCAAGAAATAAGTAACATGAAAAAATTGCTGGAATGCACAAATAAGAAATTAAATGTACGCATGGCAATACAATGAGAGAACAGAAGTTAAAGAGAGAGAACTTCATCCACCCATCCATGTCTAATGGCTTCTTCCAATTCTGGGGGGGTAAATTCAGGGGAAACAGAGTCTACTGTATTCCAGCAAGCAATGGGCACAAAGCAGGGCACACCCTGGGTGGAATGCCAGTCCATTATAAAACAGCAGACACAAAGGCATGCGCACAATTACAAGAGAGAACATTATATCTAATGCAATTGTACAATTAATTATAGGTCACATTGGATAAGGAATTCAGCCAAATAAATTCACAGTAAAAACACTTTTATTTTATTTGGATGTAATATAGAGGTATTGTTTTAAGAATACAGAATTAATAATTGAGGCAGTATTGCCTCTGATTTTACACCATTTACTGCAACTTTGCATTCTCCATTTCATTCTTTTAAACTATTATTTGTATGTGAAGAAATATTTTGCTTCTTGCTGTTTAGGGGTAATATAATGTTGATACATGACCGTTGTGTTTGTCTGCATGTCTGCTATTTACGTATAAAGTGGGTTTCTATCCTCTATGTGAATGTGTAGGGCACCCTTGGTGGTCAGACTATTTTAGCTCCTTGACTGAGGATTTAGTAAGTGTAAATTTTCTGTCTGGTACTAGATACATAGCAAACAAGCTAGGGATTCACAAGGGTGACATGAATACTGTGAATGGGTTAATGCCATTGTAATTTTCTCCTTAAAGAGTCTGTTTTGGAATAAAGATTTAGCAGAGATACAATCTGGACACTGGATAAATGCCTCATATTATTCTCAGACCCCTTTAATGTTACAGTATTATCCATGAAACTAGATAAAAAATGTTTTTAATCTATAATATTTCTTTGAATGTGTCTTAATTTCAAGGCACATATGCTGAAGCAGACTCTGAAAATGAAATATATAATCAAGGACTACAAAAAAAGTATATTAATCATACTGTATCAATTATTTATAATATTTTAACAAGTTGATTTCTTAATGAACTTGTTTATTTTCATGTTTAAAACATACTACTGGTTCAGTATATGGTCCTAAGACCTAAGAATATGACATATACAAATGCGCGGTACAAACCCGCGGTACGGTAATCTACCCAGAAGCCAACGCGGTGCCCTAAGTGATTGGCTGGCCAAAATGAATGACAGGGGCACTCGTGGTGCATTGGTTGATCATTTAATCTCTTTACTGTGCACATTTTAATCCGCTTAGTTTTGAATATTTATATGGAATTTTACCACTAAAGGGAAATTTTAGTAGCTGAGCATAAAAAGAACAGGAGCATAACGCATCTGAAGGTCATAAACAATATTAATTTAGGAACATAAACATTACTGTATGTACGTAAACTGTACTGTGTATGGCTGGTCTTGGTAGTTTAAAGAAAAAATACACACTAGTTTGTCACTAGTATACTTTTAATACAGTCTTTGATGTGCTCTAGAGGATCCTTGTGATATTTCGAGCTCTGGTTGAATGATAAGTGTCGCAGTTTAAATAATTTTCGTAGTTGGAAATTATGAAACGCTCTGTTAAAAACAAGGGAGTTTTTGTGTCCGTTACAGTAAAAGAAAATGCCTGACAGAGTAGGGCTTGGACAGATTCCAAGTGCATTTTTGCAATTTACGTTGCATTGTGCATTGTGCTGCTGTAATACAGTTTAAAATAATTAAAACTCTAAACGGTATCAGCTTTATTTATGGGTCAAAAACCGCACTCAAAATGCAATTTAGAGCTTTCTGGCAAGAGGAGACACCCAAATTAATAATGTAACATGCCACTGTTTGTGCATGAACAAGGTTATACTGCTATTTCCTTAGATACGCGATTAAAAAATAAATAAAAAAAATTTGAATCCTCGGCGGAATACATTCCATAAGAATCAGCGCTTTTATATATAGCCTTTAAAGGTGGCTTCTCAAAACGCTTTACAGGATAAAAACAACAATAACAGCAACAACAACAATATTGTATTTCATTGCACTTTGACAGATCGTCCTTAAATCAATTGTTGACTTTTCTCTCTTTACTACTGAACTTGTTTGGATTGACTGAGCTCCGTTCTGTACCACACAATGATCCCCCCACAGTCTCTGCCCTGGGTGATTTGTTTTTTTTTGACAGAGGGTAAAAAACTCTCTCTCTCTCTCGCTTGTCCTCCCCCCCCCCTGTGTATTGTCTGTTTTTTTTGTGCTGTCCTTTGACAAAACAAGGCTCGCCAGATAATGTGAATCGAAACCTGTTTTTCTAGCTTTTAAAGTCATGCGATGTGTAAGCGGGAACACACCATTATATCTTACATATGAAAAATACATAATATAGCACCCAAACAAACGCAAACGTGTTTTTAATAAGATGCTTTTATTCACTCATAATCCGACAACTTCAGGAAGACTAAGGAAGGACTAAGGGAATTGTTATCTGTTGTTGAAGCTCTGTGAGCTCGGTGACTTTGAGACCACTTGTTATCCCAGGTTGTTTGAATCGCCACAATTCAAATAGAGAAAAAAGAGCTGACTGACAAGATTTAAGATGTGGCTGTTAATGTTGGATTAAAAAAAAAACACTTTGCCCGACGTTTGTTGCATTGCTTGAAAAATAACTATTTCGAGACACTGGATAAGTAATTCAAGTGTTTTTTTTTTTAACTTCCTGAAAAACAACTAATAATTTAACTATATGTGCAAACGTTTTATGATATGTCGCTGTTGTGAATGTCTGTGGACATGTGCTGGCTAGACAGGAGGCTCTACTGTACACAGAGAGGGGCGGGAGGATGGGACAAGCCAATACATACTCTTAGAGTTTGATTAATAGGGAATATAATATAAAAATATAGTACTAAAAATAAGATACACTCTACAGACATTCACAACAGCGACTGTCAGAAGATAGGACACAGCAGCTCAGACACCCGCTGAATGGAAAGGGGCACTTTAATGTTCTGTATGGCTAATACTAAAGCCAATACTTTAATATTATTTTCTGTATGTTTAACAATAGTGGGTACTGGCCTAATTCGGCCCTGCTCCAGTTGTTAGGTGTTAATGTGTTGTTGTTAAGTATGAATTTGTACCTGTTTCCCTTTATTAGCAGGACAGATCAAGGCTTTAACTTGCTTTAACTCCGCAAGTCTGAGTTCTTGTGTCTGTCCTATCTGAACTCGAAAGTATTACAATATGTATCTTTATAGCAGGTGGTGTACAGCTTTTTAGTATAGATTACACTTTTCTAAAATGTATTTAAGAAAAAAAAAACTATTACAATCTAATCTTTCCACGTTTGATCCCAAGATCCCAAGAAAAATAAATCTAAACGGGGAGAAAGCTATGCTGAAAGTTTAATAAGATACTTAGAAGACAAAGATATCAATTTATGTTGTATTTGTCTGATTGTGAATCAAAAAACACATATATTTAAACCCGCGTTTGCGATTTAAATCAAAACGTGATTTAAATCAATATAAATGTTTATATTGTAACGCCTAGGTGACTATTCATTGTTATTAAAATGACTTAAATTCGATAGTGTTGTGATATTTAGAAATATAAATTTGTTTGGTGGGAGTAAGGTTTTATTTAATCTCTGACTCAGGGAAACATTTCATTTTTTCAAAGAAATGTTTGTTAAAGAAAATTCATGGTTCCAGTGGGATTCGATCACAGACCATGTGACATGGGAGTCAGGAACCTAACCCACTGCGCCACCAGCAAGGTCACATGGAGAGTGCTGAAAAAGCACTACAGAAACATTATCAACAGACAATGTACAGCGTGTACTATTCTTGTGTTGTGGTACATGAATATAATTATATCGTTATTAATTTCTTTAGATACGCGATTCCATATTATATTCCCTTTAAATCAAATTCTAAAAGTATGCTTGTTGACTCTGGTATCAAGTTAGTTAAAGACTTCGATGCTTAAAATGTTTAGGGAGAAATGGAATACTGGTATGTTTTCTTTAAAGTACCGAGACGAATCATATACTGTATTTTTAAGTTCCAAAATTAATATTGTTTATGGCCTTCACACGTGTTACAGTATGCTCCTATTCTTTTTATGCTCAGGTACTAAGATTTCCCTTCAGTGGTTAAATTCCATATAAATATCCAATACTTAAACGGGCACAGTTAAGACATTAAATATACATATACATACTGTATACAGTACAGTTTGCATACGGTAATATGTTTATGTTCCTAAATCAATCTCTTTTATGAGCATGTGAAAGGCATGGTGAATCGATTCTCAAAAATTACTGTACTTTGCATGATTGGAAACAAATGCGTGATTGCGAAATGCTGTGGTGTTACTTTTACAAAGACGGTCAATGAAAAAAAATAATGTTGACCAGGGCAATACTTTGAGTTTACAGCTTGTCCAAGGTCATTCATTATTAATACTATTAGTAATATCTTCGTTAAAGACTTTGATGGCGACAGCTCAAACATGAGAGGTTGAGCTTTATTAGCTCCACCTTGCGGAAATTCCGGATACTATTATTTTGCTTGCGGTATTATAGGACAATTTACGGTAACTCACGGTAGACTGCGTAAAGCGCACCGCAAAATAATACGGTATCGCCCGCGCATTTTGAATGGCTGCATCTGTATGATAGAATAAATCTTTTCAGGAAAAGAAAAAAGCATAGTGAACTCCTCTTAAATCTTATTGCCATTCCCATATTATTGACCATGCTTTTTGGTGTGCAGGTCACTTGAATTTAATGTGGTGATACATTTCACTTTGCAAATATTTTATTTGCTTTTTATTTGGAACTTGAAAACTCATACTACAGTATGACCTATGTACAACTCATGTAGAGTACAGTTCAAAATTCTTGAAAACTTAATAACCAATTATTATGTTCAAAGCTTTTTTGTATTGATCCCTATCTTAAATCACTACTTGAGTGAGCAGTGGATTCTCAATGTAGCTTTTAGTATCTAATCTGCTTGGTCTAACCTGTCAAAATAATTGGAGAAAATTGAGCTTGAAGAACTCCTTCACCTAAGAAAGCAGAATAAATGGATGCTCTGTTTCACTAATCCTCTAGTTCCAGCCAAGCTTGATAAGGCTTTCAGTTATTAATGAAACATTACAGAGGTTTGCAATGACACAGGATCCTTCTATTTCTGTCTTTATTTACTACCTGTTAGAGAAGATAACACATAATTAAAAAACAAAACCTACTGCAGTATTGCTGTACTTATAACGGCAGAAATGAAATAAGCTAAAGCAAAAGAATAACTAATATATTGTTTTCTGAGGTCTAGCCCATTGTTTTTCAGTTACAGATGCAACCATCTAGAATGTGCAAGTTGTCTGTAGTCAAGACGCAGTAGGCACAATGGTGTACAGAGGTGACATGTTGTACCTCGTTCTTATTTCTCCCCAATTAATTGCAGACTCTGTAACACTTCCAAGTGGCACAATGGTGATTTACAGTGAAGTAATGTACTGTCAGTTGAGGCCAAGGGTGCTTGGAAAAAAACATTTAAAAAAAAAATTTAAGCAAGTAAAACTAATAAAAACCACTCAAGAAATCAAAAAATTAAAATTTAGATTACCTCATTAAAACCTCGAAAGGGTTTTAACTCATATTCATATATTATTTATCATTAGGAATGTTCAGAAACATTATTATATTTTGGTTATTTCAGGTACCAACATTTCCCTTTAGTTACATGATTTCATACCAAAGAAGTAGGCTTCCAGTACATGAATGTTACAGTTCTTTGAAAATACCACACATAGTGGTCTAATGCGTGATGCTTTCAATCTAATGGATCCAGACTCCATTCATAGCATGTAATTCTCTTTTCAGCAAAAAAAGAAGTACAGCCAAGTTACATCTTAAAATGGTAGCTAGGCTATGTATTTAAATAGTTTAAATAGGTAGCTGCGTCAGCATGCGTAGGCTGCAAAGAAACAGGTAATGTGTTTATTCCATGCTGAAAAGAAAAGAAAGGAAACACAAGTTTCAGATACCTGAAGAAGGCTCTATGGCCGAAACATTGTGTTTCCTTTCTTTTCTTTCCAGCATGGAATAAACCTGTTATCTGTTCCTGTGTATTTAAATGTTTATATAACATATAAATGTTATATTTTCCAGAAATATGATTATTAGATTAAAAGAAAAAGATTAATGAAGCTACAATTTCAGTAACATCTAACACAACACATGTTCCACCTATCAATCTCTTTTTGAGGAGTGAAGCTCTGAAAGTGGCATGCCAAACAGCAATGTACAGATGCAGCCATTCAAACTGTGCGGCACAGACACGTACCGGAGGTAATTGGCTACGCCTCATGCATCGTGACACGCGTTGACGCAAAATACCATGGTACGTGATTGGTTGACCGACAAGGGCACTCGTGGTCTGTTGGTCGGTTGTAGAAAGATTTTAATGTCTTTACTGTGCCCGTTTTAGTATTGAATATTTATATGGAATTTTACCACTGAAGGGAAATCTTAGTAGCTGAGCATAAAAAGAATAGGAGCATACTGTAACGCGTGTGAACGCTATAAACGATATTAATTTTGGAACATAAACATACAGTATATGGCTGGTCTCGATACTTTAAAGAAAAAATACATACCAGTATTCCATTTCTCCCTAAACATTTTAACCAACGTGATACCAGAGTCAACAAGCATACTTTTAGAATTTGATTAAAAGGGAATATAATATGGAATCGCGTACCTAAAGAAATTAATAACGATATGATCATATTCATGTACCGCAACACAAGAATAGTACACGCTGTACATTGTCTGTTGATAATGTTTCTGTAGGGCTTTTTCAGCGCTCTGCATGTGACCTTGCCAGTGGCGCTCTGGGTTAGGTTTCTGATTCCCCCGTCACATGGTGAGTGTTCGAATGCTGCCGAAGCCATGACTTTTTTAACAAACATTTCTTTGAAAAAATAAAACTTTTCCCTGGGTCAGAGATTAAATAAAACCTCACTTGCACCAAACAAATTAATATTTCTGAATATCACAACATGATCGAATTTAAGTCATTTTTATAACAATGAATAGTCACCTATGCGTTACAATATTAACATTTATATTGATTTAAATTGTGTTTTTATTTAAATCACAAATGCGTGTTTAAATATATGTGTTTTTTTATTCACAATCAGACAAATGCAACATAAATTGATATCTTTGTCTTCTAAGTATCTTAATAAACTTTCAGCATAGCTTTCTCCCCGTTTAGATTTATTTTTCTTGGGATCTTGGGATCAAACATGGAAAGATTAGATTGTAATCGTTTTTTTTAATACATTTTAGAAAAGTGTAATCTATATTAAAAAGCTGTACACCACCTGCTATAAAGATACATATTGTAATACTTTCAGGTTCGGATAGGACAGACACAAGAACTCAGACTTTCGGAGTTAAAGCAAGTAAAAGCCTTGATTTTATATATCACCTTTAAAAGTGGCATCTCAAAGCAAAGTAAATACCCAACACTGATTGTACCCATCTGTCATGCTAATAAAGCACCTTGAATTGAATTGAATTGAGAGAGAGAGCACAGCCAGGACAGACAGGCAAATAAGATACACTCCACAGACATTCACAACAGCGACATATCATAAAACGTTTGCACATATAGTTAAATTATTACTTGTTTTTCAGGAAGTTAAAAAAACACTTGAATTACTTATCCAGTCTCTCGAAATAAAATTATTTTTCAAGCAATGCAACTAACGTCGGGCAACGTGTTTTTTTAATCCAACATTGGCAGCCACATCTTAAATCTTGTCACTCAGCTCTTTTTTCTCTATTTGAATTGTGGCAATTCAAACAACTTGGGATAACAAGTGGTCTTGAAGTCACCGAGCTCACAGAGACAATTCCCTTAGTCTTCCTGAAATTGTCAGATTATGAGTGAATAAAAGCATTTTATTAAAAACAGGTTTGCATTTGTTTGGGAGCAATATTATGTATTTTTCATATGTAAGATATAATGATGTGTTCCCGCTTACACATCGCACGACTTTAAAAGCTAGAAAAACAGGTTTCGATTCACATTATCTGTTGAGCCTTGTTTTGTCAAAGGACAGCACAAAAAAAAAACAGACAATACAAAGGGGGGGAGGGCAAGCGAGAGAGAGAGTTTTTTACCCTCTGTCAAAAAACCCCAAATCACCCGGGGCAGAGACTCAGGGGGGATCATTGTGTGGTACAGAGCGGAGCTCAGTCACTCCAAAAAAGTAGTAAAGAGAGAAGAGTCAACAATTGATTTAAGGACGATCTGTCAAAGTGCAATGAAATACAATATTGTTGTTGTTGTTGTTGTTGTTATTGTTGTTTTTATCCTGTAAAGCGTTTTGACAAGCCACCTTTTAAGGCGATATATAAAAGCGCTGATTCTTATGGAATGTGTTTCTTTCTTCTTTTTTTCAGGATGGAATAAACCTATTACTTGATTCTTATGGATGCCCAGTTCCGCCGGGGATTAAAAAATATATATTTTTTTAATCGCGTATCTAAGGAAATAGCAGTATAACCTTGTTCATGCACAGTGGCATGTTACATTATTAATTTGGGTGTCTCCTCTTGCCAGAAAGCTCTAAATTACATTTTGAGTGCGGTTTTTGACTTTTTTTTAATTGCAACCCATAAATAAAGCTGATACTGTTTAGAGTTTTAATTATTTTAAACTGTATTACAGCAGCACAATGCATAATGCAACGTAAATTGCAAAAATGCACTTGAATCTGTCCAAGCCCTACTTTGTCAGGCATTTTCTTTTACTGTAACGGACATAAAAACTCCCTTGCTTTTAACAGAGCGTTTCATAATTTCTAACCACAAAAATTATTTAAACTGCTACACTTATCATTCAACCAGAACTCGAAATATCACAAGGATCCTCAAGAGCACAGCAAAGACTGTATTAAAAGAATCGCGTATCTAAAGAAATTAATAAGATATAATTATATTTGTGTACTGCGACAGGGCTGTGTAGGGCTGTTTCACCTCTCTCTTCATGTGACTCTATTCAAAAGCCATCTAGCAAAGAGGGGATGAGAAGAGTGACAAACTAGTATACTTTAGATCTTTTTTTTCTGAACCAGGGAAAATCTGATCATGTTTCTCTATAACAATAATAAAAAACATTATTTTACATATCACCTTTTTGTGATATCACCTTACGGACAGCGCATACAAGGGTTAATTGCACAATGGACCGCGCAAAGAAATGTAAAATAGTCTTCTTTAGGTGTGAGTGCAGGAGTGGATCGCAGCAGGCATAATCAGCAAATTAGGAAAACAAAGAACAGGACAGGTGAGAGAGCGAGTGATCAGAAAAAGGAACAGCTGTTACGGCCAGGTTTTCGCTGAAAGACTATGTTCGGAAAACTGCTAAGCCCATCACAAAGCAGGAACTGATCAATGCGATCTATAAATTCTGGGAGGAAGAACTGACCGAACAAAATTGTAACAATTTTATTAACAGGCTGTTTCGTGTTCTTCCTAGGATTGTTGACCGGGGCGGGGGACATTCGGGAATGTGAGTCTGAGAAAGACAGTCTCACATTTGTGGACAGTCTGTCCACAAACAAAACATTCCTGAATGTAAAAAAAACAATTACTTTTTGTCAATGAAAACCTGTGTGTGTGTCTCTCTCTGCTGGATGTCTCTCTCTCTCTCTGCTGAATGAATAAAAGCATTTTATTAAAAACGCATTTGTGTTTGTCTGGGTATTTACTTTGTAATCAAAGTTTTTTATTATTGTTATAGAGAAACATGATCAGATTTTCCCTGGTTCAGAAAAAAAAGATCTAAAGTATACTAGTACTAATCTGATCAATCTAACTGCCTGTTTCTTGTGCTTTCTCTATCCTTTAAAATAAACTATTATTCCACAATGCAGGGTATTACATAGCCAGTATCACAGGCCAGTTCACAGGTTTGCATGCATAATTTAATTTTAAAAGCCACTGAGACATCAGGTACTACTGTTGTATTTATGAAAAAGAAACAAAACAAAAAGCATACTAATAACTGTGCCATTCTACTCCTTAGTTAATACAATTGATTATTTATAAACAGTTAACATTGTTAGCAAAATATTTTAAATTTTGAATTATATTTTACCCTGTTTTTTCTTTGGTTTTGTATTTAATTTATTATTTGATAGTCAGATTTAATGTATATTTGAACAATGAAAATATATTTTTACAAGATGCGGGGGAAAGTGCAACAACTTATTACAGTACTAAATTCAATATTATTGATTACTAATAGTTTATACTTACACCTAACTTTCTTAATTAGATGTATTTAAAACAGTGAACTACTGTAAGTGTAACATAACATTCAGAAATACAATCGAGAATAGTTTTGTGGTGTTTGTACATATGAAACGTTCCTAAAACGTATAACGTAACAAAATTAAAGACGATTAAAATCTGTAATCTTTCCACTTGTATGTCATCGGAAAATAAAAGAAGTTTCTGCTTTGTCTAAGGATGGTATCAAAAAGTAATCTAAGTAGTAAGAAAGCTGTGCTTAATGATAATTAAGGGACTTAAAAGTAAAAAGAGATGCTTCATATTGCTTGACTAATTTTAAAAACTAAGTTATAAACTAAGTTATAAATACAGACGCTTTTATTTTTCTTATAATGTTGCACTCGTTATAAGATGTTGTATTATTTCAATGCATTGTAGACCTCATAAATGTTTGCAAAGTCAGAGAACCAAACGCAAAGAATTTATTGAAGCACTATATAAGACTTACAGATCCACTTTGTACCAATAAACAGAGGTCCATCATCGTCCACATAAGTACATTAGCGGCCTATCCCCATTACCTTTAGGGAGAGAGAAAATGAGAAGAAATATGAAGCCTAACATGAACTGTAGGAACAATAACACATAGGCACAGTGATAGACATGTATACAATTTCAATGTCAACAAATTCCACATAGCTTTCAAATAATGCTTTTATGCAAACAACCCATTGAGCCCTAGTATTTGTATCCCAGACTTCATGTGAGACATGTGGTACCTACTGTATACTAAGGTTGGATAAAATGCATTATTTCTCTTTATGTTAACATGAATTTCACTAATGAATCGTGAAGTTAAACTTGCAAGTGATAGTTCAGTTTCATTAAAATAAATAATTAGAAATTCATGATTTCGTTAACAACCGTAGATTATCAGTTATTAGAGTAATTATCACAGTCCCACTTGCAGCTCTAAACTATTTGTTTTCCACCACACTTTTAATGATATTGACCAGCTTTTTGAAAGAGTAGCTCTAAATTACTACTTCCACTGACTTTGCACTAATGTAAAGACACCTTATGACACATTTATAACTCTCCAGTTGCTATTTGTCATGAGAATTAAACTCCCAAACTTCTCTTTTTTGCATCACAGCAGAACTTATTAATGCTCTTTTTTATATTGGTCATTGATTTAATGTCTTGGTCCAGCTTCCAAGTCTTAGTCTTTTATTACCCAATCTAACTGGAGCACAGTAATGACTGACAACCTTTCATTTTTCTGTCAGCGGCTTCAGGGAAGTCGCATCAGCTATAAAATTGCAGTGCATTTTATTAAACGGAGAAATAAAGCAATAAAGCAAATGATAAATCTAAATAAAAAAAAATTAATGATCGCAAGGATTAAAACAGAAGGTTAAGTTCATCTCCTATAATGACAACTTAAAGGCTTGTGTCAGTTCCACAGAAGTATGCAACTGTATATTACAGTGACTCTTGGTGACCATCAGTCTTACAGGTTAATTTACTCAATGATCATACAGCATGATGATGACCAAGAAGTTCTTAGTGGCACAAGAAAGCAGCAAATCAGCAGAGTCTGACAAAATAATTCAATGAATGCAGTCAATAGTAAAATAATTTAATTTAATTTATGCTAAGTCCCAATTACTCAGAAGAAGAATTAAATGAATGAGAAATAATGGCAAAACCTAATGTGACAATCTAACACACCTGTTATTTCTATATGTGATTAAATCATGGTCTCCTTTATTTAGATATGTAATGGTCATTTAATAATCCATACATTTTCTAACTGCTTCAGACAATTCAGGTTGCAAGGGAGATGGAGACTGTCTTGCCAAGCAACTAGTGCAAGGCAGGGTATATGCTGGATGGAACATCAGTCTATCATAGGGCACACACAGACACAGAAACGCACATACTCACAGTAGGGCCAATTTTACCAGAAGACAATCAACCTATCAGTATGTCTTTGGACTGTGGGAGAAAAATGGAGCACCCAAAGGAAAACCATGCAAACACAGGGAGAATATAGAAATTCTATGCAGATAGTATCCAAGATCCAGAATTCAACCCGGAGCCAAAATGCTGTGGGGCAGCAATGTTAACTGCTGTGCCACCATGCTGCCCCTCACTTAAAAATCCTTGATAATATTTTTTTTTCTTTTCACATTTTTCTGAATATGTATTTAAGTATGTAAAATAATATGTTGAGTACTTGTTTGTGGAAGGCTTTGTCACATTATTTTAGAAATCTTAAAAGTCAAGCTGTGCCTGTGTGCTGATTTGCCAAGAATCTGACACGACAGCCAAATTTAGAGCTGATAATAGTCTAATAAAAGATGTAATTAGTGCAGTTGTAGTTGGTGTGTTAGAGAACAGTGTCTTGGTGAAAGATTAAAAGTGCAATATAGTCAGTGATGTTACTAAATTGTAGAGAAGAGTATGACAGGTCAAATGGCCACTTCTCCTTTGTAATCTCTCTAATGACTTACATCCGCAACTGGTGATCTGATTGAGTGCTTATTTTTACCTCATCTTACTCTACAGAAAGTTTGACTTTCTTCGTATTTTGTGCCCATAATGTTCTCGACATTTAAGTATGTGTAATGTACCTCAGTAGTTTATTGCAATTAATATCAAATTTTAAATATTTTATTCTAGACCTGTTTCTGGTTGTTCAAGTACACTGTCAGAAATGTATTTTTTAAGTCACATTTGCTAACAGCTTAATTGCATCGTGTGTCAGTCCCCATTTCTCTGTGTTTCTTTATATACATATGCATTTTTCTGTTGTATTAACATTACCCTAATTTAAATTATGATGTGCACATGACCTGTATGTACAGATAAAGTATGTGATAGGTGCAGCTGTGCTCTACCCCTGTTGGGATTTGAACAAAGTGGCTTGTGGGTTCAGAACATGCACAAAACCACTTCCTAGACAAAGGCAAACTCTCTTACACCAGACAACTGGATGTTATGCTGTAGAAGATTTCTACACAGAAGTGTCTGTGTTTCAAGGGATAATTCACATCTGTAATATGCTCAGTGTCTCTGAGACCTGTTATATGAAGGTTGAAGATTTTCTTTTTCTGATTTTCTGTAAGTGTTGTTCGAAAATGTGATTGTCCTCACAAAACTATATAATTGTTTACGGCATGCAAAATTACATGATTTTTTAAAATAACTTCCTTCTTTATGTGATTAAAATCAGTATGACAAACTGATCCCAGCAACCTAACAAAATTGTCTAATACACATTGTTTAAAAAAATGGAGGAATGTAATTTTAAAGGAGACTATTTTTTCCTACCATCAATGTGTATATTTGTACTTGAGACAAATAAGTGGAAATTTAGCTGCAGCAAAGTGTTCTAGCCTTATTGTGCATTCCAAAATGTGTCAGACTCTGTGCCTCATCTATGCCCATCATCACTTTAAAGTATTGCTGATCCACTTTCCTCTCTGGAAGTGTTTGACTCCAGGGCCTCCTGTTGCTGCCTTAAGTGATGATCTCAATCTAAGTTTTAAGATTGCGTTTTATGTGATATGGCAAATGGAAAACATTAAATGACTTGAGAAGAAAATAAACCTGCGGGAGGTCAGATAAAACTGCCCTTGAGGTTTGATTTGGTTTTCAGTCTTATATCTCTCTTCTTGTAATATATATATATAGTGTATATACAGTATATCATATCCATTTAAAATTATCAAAAATGATTTACTTAGTAATTAACATAAATGGTCATATTTTTATTAAGTACCCTTTGCTGTAGATCTTAATTGATGGACAAACATCAAATGGATGTATGTTAGTAAAGTAAATGGAGAAACACAAATACAACACTCTGCACAATTCATTGTGAGGTAGTTTTGCAACTGTTTTGCATTTAGTGTATTTTTAAAGCTTTTTGGTAAAAAATAAAATTACAGAACTCAGATATTGTATAAATCCTATGTTCTGTATAATTGTCTAACACTTTTACATGTTTAAAACATTTAATCTACATTAAAAGCTATTTTTAACACTGCTAAAAATAAATGGTTCTTCATTTCTCAAGAGACAGTTGTAATATGTACAAAAACATTTATTTTGACTTTCATTTCATATGTCTATTTCATCTAATGAATAATGCTTTTAAGAAAACCTATTAGAATCCTTTTGGGATTAGATGTTTTTAATCACATAGTTTCATGAGATCTTCTTTCCTTAAGACCAAAAATCTAGTTATGCTTTACTTACTGCACAACAAAATTAGGTGTTATCAATTGACATATCAATGAGGGTTGTAGTGGCTCAACCACTCATAAAATCTAAAGCAACAGAGTGCAGTGAAAAGCGTGGAACTCATTAACTGATTTGATGGTATGAAAGACAAGGGCAATAGCACGAATACTTATTAGGGCCCTGCTGTCAACGTTCCTGGTTTGCTTTAATGTCATGATATTTTAAAATCTACTTAATTTGAGTAGACAGTATATTGACGTGCAAGCCTGAAGCCTTCCAAGCCAGAATGTCTACATTTCATTTAGAAGTGTGCTAAATTATGACAAAGAGCTGGAACACAGACAGAAACAGGAAAAGAGCAAGCGTACTCATCCCCCCTTCCCTTGAATTATAGATCAATATCTTATGCCTTCCCCTTGAATCATATACCCTTAAAGGACATGTAAAGGAGAAAATGTGTTGTAGTTTTGATTTAAAACAAAGTCCCCTTAGACCAAAGGTAGTAATTGATCGGATACTGAAGTCCTTATTCTCTCATAAGGACACAGTGTACAGTGTATTGGGATAATTTGGAAGTTATTGCTAGTCAAGTTATGCTCTGTTGCCTGTCTGGACAGGGTGCATATTTAATTAGCTTCTGTTCTCCACTAGCATATGAGAGTGAATTACCTAAGACTGTGTTCTCTTCAACTCCTCAATCTTATCCTCAAAGAGCTAGAAAGAAGGATTAAGAAAGACCAGAAAGCTTAGCCTTTTGCTGACTTCTGTCATTGGGGTTTGCAACTTGGCAACATTCATGCATAAAGTTAATCATGCAAAAAATAATAATTAAGATTAATGCTATGAATGTAGTATGTGCACAGGTCCTCAATCTGTGTTTCAACTAAAGTGGCTGTGACATAGAGACATCATTTGAATTGTGACCACTCCACTGGGGAGGTGTGGGTGGATTGATGATCCAGGGTATGTAGCCCTGTGAAAAATAACCAAATTACAAATTTCTCCACACACATAACTTGATATTGTAGCATAAGATTTATCAACGGGGTGAGAAACTATTTGAAAGGGTGGAGCAATGATACTTTTACATTAGAAAAGTGACTTTAGCAATCATTAGCAGTGAGCTATACAAATGCAGCCACTCAGAATGCTCAAAGCATAATACACCATACCACAAAGTACTTGTGCGTTACAAAACACGTTAACGCCCAACAATAACAAATAATAAGAGGTTGCATGTAGTGTGTCTAACATGGCGTAGTAAATGCTTAACATGCTGTCTAACATCATTTAGGGAAAACCATATTTAACAATAAAAATTAAATGTGTATTAACCCATTAGTGCTATCCTGAGCTAGTCGTGCTATACAGTAACATCAACAGATTTTTTTTGCTTTTTTTCCATTAAAATACAGTATACAGAAATAGTAGTATGTCTGTATGAATAGTAATTGGAAAACATAATTATATTTTAGGGTTTTGATGGTAAAATATATTGTATATCATGGATTTAAAACCATATTGTATTTAAAATGTATTTAATAATGTATTTAAAATGACTCAAAGAATGTCTTATGGTCACATACTTTAACTTTATGTGAGGAATTGGTGGTTCAGTGGAGGCGTTCTGGGCTGTCACATGAAATGCCTGGGTTCAAAACCTGACCAATACCCAGCCACATAGGAATTATTTATTAATTTTGTATACCACCGTCTGTTAAAAATAAAAAAAAAAAAATACAGATGCAGCCATTCAAAGTTTGCGTTACAAACCCGTACCACGGGCAACTACCCACAAGCCACCGCAGTCTACCGCAGTAAGTGATTGGCTGGCCAAAATGACCGACAGGGGCACTCTTTACTGTGCACATTTTAATCTGCTTAGTGTTGAATATTTATATCGAATTTTACCACTAAAGGAAAATTTTAGTAGCTCAGCATAAAAAGAAGAGGAGCATAACGCACCTGAAGGTCATAAACAATATTAATTTAGGAACATAAATAATATTATGTAAACTGTACTGTATATGGCTGGTCTTGGTAGTTTAAAGAAAAAATACACACCAGTCTTCCATTTCTCCCTAAATATCTTAAGCATCAAAGTTTTATGAAACGGTCCCCAAATATGCGATTGCTGTATAGAATGAATTTTAAATTAAAAAAAATATTTAACATGAAAATTAAGCTGTTTACGTTCCTCCGCCTGAGAATCTAGTCACTCGTTGCTACGCAACGCAGAAACACAGCCACAGGTAACTAGCAAAGAGAGGACATTAGCTAGCCAATATGATGAAGGAATAAATGATTTTTAAAATTTCTTTTGCTCTTTTATTTGAACATTTCCATCGATTGTACAAGCACTTGGAAACTGTCCAATCCCTAGTTCGTCTGAATTTCTTTTATGCTCCGGGGCATTCTCCCAGTCTGGCGCCGGTCTGTGTCTTCTAGGATATAATGCCGGCAATTTGTGTTAAAATTGGGTTTCCAATAACGCCGCAGCAAACTCTTGTTTTTCTGTCCACTACAACGGACAATCTCCCTTGCTTTTAACCAAGCGTTTCATAATTTCCTAAAATGAAAATGATTTACTTTATTTCCCTCACGGGATCAATGAAGTATCTATCATCTATCTATCTAAACTATGGGACAGAATTCTGGGGTCTCCCTATACCAGAGAGGGCTTCAGAATGGTGATTGGCTGACACCATCTGACACCCCTCTGATTGGGGAAAAAAGACCTGCTCTACACACCAGGAAGTCAACAACATATGTTGTTTCTATTTGAAAGGCGTATTTTAAAAGTTTAATTAAGAAGTAAAAACCTTACAGCGTACACAGATTTCTAAGCTGAATAGGAAGAAGAAAAATCCCCCGTGTTTCATGCATAAAAAATGGTTATTAACTATCAAAACCTGTTTTATTTATTTTATTTTTATTTAGATTAAGAGTTCCTGTCAACCCCATTTCCATTTAAATCGCAAACCCGTGTTTAATTAAATGTCTTTTAATGTAAATGGTTATCTTTGTCTTCTGCATAATAATGTTCACCACTCTGTCCAGCAAATTAATAACAAACTTTTTTACGTTAAATAAACAGTTTTAAACGAATAAGTAATTAGATTGCTCATAAACCTAATCACTTATTCTACATAAACACAGCGTAATTGTTTTCTGAAAATGCTCTTTTTATTTTTATTTAGGCTCAGATTTCAACTATAGATCGTACACTAATTACTAGCAGTAAATACTGATGTTTTGCTCCCTCTTACCACAAAAATATAAAAAATAATGTATTGTAGCTGGGATGAACTTTTTTTCGAACGTGTCTCTACCTACTGCGAATCGGACACGGAATGGTTAAAGATGGCGACAACTCAGGCACCCAGAGATGGGGGGGCGTCTTTCCGACTCCATAACTAAAATGCCAAATACGAGTAGTTTTTTAATTCAGTTTGAATTATAACTGTACGTACTGTCTTCGTATTTGGCCAGGGCTTTAAAGAGAGGGCGCGCCAAAAGTTTTTGGTGCCATCGTCTGTGCTTTAAAGGTACCCCTGTCGCGGAAGAATTTGACCTCAGAACGTTCACCCAGCGTAATTATTGTATTTCATTGCACTTTGACAGATTGTCTTTAAATCAATTGTTGTCTGAATATCCCTACCTCCAAACAAGAACAAAATTGCAACGATTTTATTAACTGGCTGTTTCAGTAACCTAAAGTATATATCTAAAGTAATAATTTAACAATATATGTAAATGTTTTAAGATATGTTTATGTTGTGAATGTTTGTAGATTGTATCTTACTTTTAGTTTTTGTTTTGTTTCAAATGGCCTTGCAGATCAGATACTGTATCAAGGAACAAAACAATTATCGCGCCCAGCTCCTCAATGGAATCACTTTAACATGCTAATGCGTTGGTGTAACACGGTTTCACAGGTATTTTCAACCCCCAACCAACGTTGTTTCATCGGTTGTTATCCTGTAAAGTGCTTTGAGGAGCCACCTTTAAAGGCGCTATATAAAATAAAGTTTATTATTATTATTATTATTATTATTATTAATAATATTGATCATATGTTTCCTCCCAGAACTTGTAAATTGTTGTTGTTATTGTTGTTGTTATCCTGTAAAGTGCTTTGAGAAGCATCCTGCCCACCTTGTCAGGTGCATTCTTTTGTAAAATAATAAGTAGAGCTTTGGGCTTATTAGTGCTCCACTTACAGCAACCCAATGTAAATACATTTTGTCTCCAAATCCACCACCACTTGTATGAATCATAGCCCTGCCAAATTATGCAAATTCCGCTGCAATGGTTGTGTGCAGGAATTATTCCGTTTGGCATCTCCATGTTCAAGTAAACACTGCTCTGTGTGCAAATGCATTTAAAAAAAGTTTTTTTTAAAAGCCACCTTTAAAGGCTCTATCTAAAATAAGGTTTATTATTATTATTATTAATATTGATGATATTCTTCCTCCCAGGACTTGTAAAATTGTTGTTGTTATTGTTGTTATCCTGTAAAGCACTTTGAGAAGCATACTGTCCAGCACATTGTATTTCATTGCACTTTGACAGATCGTCTTATAATCACTTGCTGTTAGAATATCCCCCAACAGGATATTCCCCCCAAGAGGATATAGAGGATATCCCCCAAGAGGTATCCAGGTAACAGTGAAACGGGCGTACAGTCTGGGGAGATTGCCTGTTTTCCATGTAAATAGTTCCCTGGTTCCGCACCCCTTGGTGTCTGTCTGTCTCTCTCTCTCTCTCTCTCTCTCTCTCTCTCTCTCTCTCTCTCTCTCTCTCTCTCTCTCTCTCTCTCTCTCTCTCCTGGGAACGTGCTCTTGGCTGGCTTGTCTTGTGTCTTTCTCTCATCTGGGCGTGGGAGTGCTGCTGGTGGGTGGTGACGTAGAAGAAATAAAGCACAGTTTTTAACTCCACAGGTTTGAGTCTCTGTGTTCATCCTCAACGAACCCAAATTCATTACATTGGTGTCAGGAGCGGGAGGATGGACAGTGAACAGCCGATGATGTCGGACTCAGAGAAGCGCCAGTTCCCCCAGCAGCCGAGTGACCCCAAAAGCGCCTTTTGGGGGCTAGCAGCAGCCGTCAGGGGGCCGGAACAACCCCTCAGCACCGCCTGTGGCCACAGCCCTTATCAGGGCTACCACACGGTGACCTACTCAGAGGAAGGGGGGCCCTTTCCCGGGTCGCCTCAGGCAGTGTGGCAGGAAGGAGACGCCAGACCAGAGGGGACCAGCCCGTCACCCCTGCTCCAGCCTGCGCCGGTGAGACCGAGCCATTATAATGGGGAGATCCACTGGCAAATGTTTGAGGCCCAGTTCCAGATGGCGGCCTGGGCAAACAGTTGGTCTCAGGTGGAGATGGTGGGCCACCTTGCCACTGTCCTGGAGGGGAAGGCCTGCCAGGCGTTGCTGGATGTACCTGGGGACCAGCGGTACAGCTACACAGCGTTGGTGTCGGCCTTCCAGAGGCATTTTGGCAGGAGAGGGGAGGCGCCAGGACTGCTGCGGACAAGGTTGGCCCAACGCTGCTTCCTAGCTGGAGAGCCACTGGGTCCAGTTGCCGCAGACGTGGCCTACTTAGCCCGCCAGGGTTACCCTACTCTTACCCTACCCTAACTTTATTTTATATAGCGCCTTTAAAGGTGGCTTTTTTTTTTTTTAAACTTTTTTTAAATGCATTTGCATTTGCACACAGAGTAGTGTTTACTTGAACATGGAGATGCCATACTGAATAATTCCTGCACACAACCATTGCAGAGGAATTTGCATCGTTTGGCAGGGCTATGATTCATACAAGTGGTGGTGGATTTGGAGACAAAACGTATTTACATTGGGTTGCTGTAAGTGGAGCACAAACAAGCCCAAAGCTCTACTTATTAATTTACAAGAGAATGCACCTGACAAGCTGGACAGGATAACAACAACAATAACAACAACAATTTACAAGTTCTGGGAGGAAAAATATGATCAATATTCATAATAATAATAATAAACTTTATTTTATATAGCGCCTTTAAAGGTGGCTCCTCAAAGCATTTAACAGGATAACAATCAATGAAACAACATTGGCTGAGGGTTGAAAATACCTGTGAAACCAGTTAGTTCACAAACAATGTACTGTAGACACAGAGACTCAGTAGCAATAGCAATTAGCAATATCAAAATAGCAACATTATGGACACACAATTGACTTAAAAAAAAACGTTTTTTTTACAGCTGGTTTTTGTTGACAGCTTGACACAAGTTTATCAGTGAAAAGACCACGGGCATTCTTCCTCCCCCCTATATTCTCAGAGTAGAATAGAATTTATTATTAGCACAATTTATTACAGTGCTAAATTTAATATTATTGATTACTAATAGTTTATGCTAACACTTAGCTTTCTTAAGGCGAGAGGTACTATCGTAAGTAAGTACTTTACAGTAAGTACTTACTGTACTTACTGTACTGCACTTAAGTACTACTACTGTAAGCAAAAAAAAGGGGTTATGGGGGTTGGGGGGTGTCTTGCCCCCTTCTACTTTGAAAATACCTGTGAAACCGGTTTAATTCGTCACAGCCAGCACTCACGCAGAGAGTGATGAAAACGCGCCAGGCAAATGCACATTAATATGTGGGCTTTTGGGCTCGGGTGGATTTGCGCCCTACAGTTCAACCTGCGGTACCGCTGTGTTCTGTACATACAGTACGAACGTGTTATTTTGAAATATAAAAAATGTTAATATAATTTAGGAGAAATTGAGTATTGGTGTGTATTTTCTCTTTAAAATACCAATAACAGCAACATACAGTTTACATAATATGTTTATGTTCCTAAATTAATATAGTTTATGACCTTTATGACCTTTGTTATTCTCATCTGCGTTTTATGCTTAGCTACTAAAACTTCCCTTTAGTAGTAAAATTCCATATAGATATTCAATACTAAGCGGATTAAAATGTGCACAGTAAAGAGATTAAATTATTACATCTTTTCACTAACGACCAATACACCACATTATCTTCTGTGTCGCATTAACATTGGAATGTTTTTTTTTACAAGTGTCAAAAGAAGCGATAAACAACCTGTCTCCTCTATAACTCTTCAGTTTAGAGAGAAATTCCGCCAGAGCCTCACAACATTGTCCAATAATACTCTTCTCGTGTCTAATTTTTAGTTAAGCAGGATTTGAGCTACAGACCATAACAGACCAAAAAAGAGAATCCACCTGCGATTCAGGTGTTAACAAAACGTGTTTACAAAGAAAGTGAAATACAGTAATACAACCAGCTATATAGATTAATATAATTATTAATTTACAGATGCAGCCATTCAAAGTGCGCGGTAAAGACACCGCAGTACAGATACCGCAGGTAAGATGACACGCGATACCGCGGTACGTGATTGGTTGACCGACAGGGGCACTCGTGGTCCGTTGGTCTGTCGTAGAAAGACTTACTGTACTGTAAACGTCTTTACTGTGCCCGTTGTAGATATTGAATTTTACCACTGAAGGGAAATCTTAGTAGCTGAGCATAAAAAGAATAGGAGCATACTGTAACGCGTGTGAAGGCCATAAACGATATTAATTTTGGAACGTAAACATACAGTATATAGCTGGTCTTGGTACTTTAAAGAAAAAAATACGCACCGGTATTCCATTTCTCCCTAAACATTGTAAGCTTCGAAGTCTTTAACTAACGTGATACCAGAGTCAACAAGCATACTTTTAGAATTTGATTAAAAGGGAATATAATATGGAATCGCGTATCTAAAGAATTTAATAACGGTATGATTATATCCGTGTACTGCGGCAGGGCTGTGTAAGGCTGTTTCGCCTGCCTGATCATGCGAGCTGTCTTGTAGCCTACTGGTCTAGGTGCGTGACTACCAGCTGGCAGGTTGTGTGTTTGAATCCAGCTGGTGCTGGACTTTTCATTTTTATTTATTTATTTTTTAATCGCGTAACATAAACATATTACCGTATGCAAACTGTACTGTATACAGTATGTATATGTATATTTAATGTCTTAACTGTGCCCGTTTAATTGAATTTAAAAAAAATATTTAACACGAACATTAAGCTGTTTACATGTTCCGCCTGAGAACAGTCACCCGTTGCTACCCAACGCAGAATGGTGATTGGCTGACACCATCTGACACCCCTCTGATTGGAGAAAAAAGACGTGCTGGTGTGCTATACCAGGAAGAGGATTTCTTTCAATTCTAAACGTGTATTTTAAAAGTTTAAGAAGTAAAAACCTTACAGCGTACACAGATTTCTAAACTGATCAGGATCGTTATCTTTGTCTCATGCATAATAATGTTCACCGCTCTGTCCAGCAAATTAATAATAAACTTTATTTTATATAGCTTTTTAAACGAATAAGTAATTAGATTGCTCATAAACCTAATCACTTGCTTTTTCTTTTTATTTATGCTCAGATTTCAACTATAGATCGTATTATTAATAACCATAATAACAACCAACCAACAAAAACAACCATATAAACATAATACCAACCAAAAACATAGATAACAACCACAATACAAAATCAAATAATCAAACCATTTTACACTCGCAAAGTCCTCCAATTATCATAATCCCGCCCCTTATGCAAAACCAAACCTTCCTCCCATCCCAGTTTATCCTGTTTATCATAATCAAAATCCACCTCAATTTTCAACATAAAGCATTACACAAAATCAATACCTCAACACTCCATACTCAACAACGATAATTCACAAACAGCCAGAACATGTAACTACACATTCCCATACATACCTACTTTCCATAGCCCCGCCCCTTATGCAAAACCAACATCCCTCCCCTGTTCTCTCTCTCCCCTGGCGGTTGTAATTGTTTTTATTTTCAAATAAATTTTAGCAAAGTCATGTATTTTAAAAATCTTAAGATTTTTCTATTTATGTCTTTATTTAGTGGTTTCATTAGTGACAAAGGCTAAACTTTCTTGGAAAAATGTCTTTTATGTAAACCATGTTTGCTATTAATTCATTCAGGGCTAAAATATGTTCATTGTCTTCTAATGAAAGAAGGGTTCCTTTCGCCGTAGTCGGGAGCCTAGCCTTTAACTAGTAAGTACTGTATTTACTGGGTTTTTGAGGGGGGGTGTCTTTCGCTGGAAATCTCACCTCCTACTTTGAAAATACCCGTGAAACCGGTTCAATTCGTCACAGCCAGCACTCCTGCAGAGAGTTGGGTTGTACTTGCAGTGTATACAGTACACGCGTTATGCTCTTCGTTAATGTCTGTGAAGTTTTATTTAATCTCTGAGCCATACTGATTCTTCTGGAAGCACACCAGTATTCCACTTTCTCCCTAAACATTTTTAGGATCAGAGTCTTACATGTGGTAATTTCGAAAACGTTTGTACGTGCTCCTTCTTACCATGTTACTGTTTACCGTTACTGACCATATTAAGTTTAAGTGCCTGTGGGCACTTTTCCTGTCCGTGGGGGGTGGACCGTCTTTCATTAGAAGGTTAGTCTGTTCTACTCTGAGAATGTAGGGGGGTGGGAAGTGCCCGCGGTCATTTAATTAGTATTAAAATCTTAGTTATCTTTCTAGTTCACAGGTTTGCATGCATAATTTAATTTTGAAAGCCACTGAGACATCAGGTACTACTGTTGTATTTATGAAAAAGAAACAAAACAAAAAACATACTAACAACTGTGCCATCCTACTCCTTAGTTAATACATTTTATTATTCATAAACAGTTAACATTGTTAGCAAAATATTTTGAATTATATTTAACCCTATTTTTTCTTTAGTTTTGTATTTAACTTATTATATGATAGTCAGACTTAATGTATATTAATGTATATTTGAACAATGAAAATATATTTTTACAAGATTTTACATTAAGCACTTAAAATTAATATGGTTAATAATAGTAAACTGTAACATGCTGTAACAAGATCGGTTAAACTTCGAAGAAAATCCTTTCAGAGAAAATGTTTCAGGTGTGAAGAACAAACCTGTTCCCACACACCCTGCCCCCACTACCATTAGAATATACACAAACATTTTAGCGTTTCATTCTGAGCAGAAGACCCTCACACCTGAAGAGTGCTGGCTGTGACGAATTAAACCGGTTTTACAGGTTTCAATCACAGATTGGGACTCAGTAAAGTAACACACAGCGCCACTGGATTTGATAATACTGTACCTAACCAAAATCCGCAATATGGAAACAGAACCTGTGTAATTGTTGATAGATGATGTACTCGTAACATTTTTTCAAGACGAACTACAACATTTAAAAAATGACTTGTATGTACTTGATATCTCTAATCAATCCATGGGTTCCAGCACAAAACGAAACTAAAACGCATACCGTTTGGCGCTTCTTATTAGTTGTTCAAAAGTAATTTGACCGTATGAAATGCATAATATAAACCTAGACACATATACGTGAGCAGTACTTAAGCACTGTAGTATCGGTGTTAAGACATACCTCTCAAATACTGTAAATCAAGTTAAAAATATCTCAAGACCGATTCTGGTCGTAATGAAACCATGTTTCGTGTATGTTTTCTTTTTCATCTTGAAATAACTCATTTCTAAATACCTTTTTCACTGTTAACATCTTGTAGCAACTTTGCGACAAAATATACACTCTGACAGTTCATCCTGCTACCAACATTAAATAAAACAAATCTTAAGATTTCTATATTTATGTCTTTATTTAGTGGTTTCATTCGAAGCTTACAATGTTTAGGGAGAAATGGAATACTGGTGCGTATTTTTTTCTTTAAAGTACCGAGACCAGCCATATACTGTATGTTTATGTTAAGATTTCCCTTCAGTGGTAAAATTAGATATGAATATTCAATACTTAAACGGGCACAGTTAAGACATTAAATATACATATACATACTGTATACAGTACAGTTTGCATACGGTAATATGTTTATGTTACGCGATTAAAAAATAAATAAATAAAACTGGAAGGTCCAGCACCACCATTATGTTTATATGGTTGTTTTTGTTGGTTGGTTGTTATTATGGTTATTAATAATACGATCTATAGTTGAAATCTGAGCATAAATAAAAAGAAAAAGCAAGTGATTAGGTTTATGAGCAATCTAATTACTTATTCGTTTAAAAAGCTATATAAAATAAAGTTTATTATTAATTTGCTGGACAGAGCGGTGAACATTATTATGCATGAGACAAAGATAACGATCCTGATCAGTTTAGAAATCTGTGTACGCTGTAAGGTTTTTACTTCTTAAACTTTTAAAATACACGTTTAGAATTGAAAGAAATCCTCTTCCTGGTATAGCACACCAGCACGTCTTTTTTCTCCAATCAGAGGGGTGTCAGATGGTGTCAGCCAATCACCATTCTGCGTTGGGTAGCAACGGGTGACTGTTCTCAGGCGGAACATGTAAACAGCTTAATGTTCGTGTTAAATATTTTTTTTAAATTCAATTAAACGGGCACAGTTAAGACATTAAATATACATATACATACTGTATACAGTACAGTTTGCATACGGTAATATGTTTATGTTACGCGATTAAAAAATAAATAAATAAAAATGAAAAGTCCAGCACCAGCTGGATTCGAACACACAACCTGCCAGCTGGTAGTCACGCACCTAGACCAGTAGGCTACAAGACAGCTCGCATGATCAGGCAGGCGAAACAGCCTTACACAGCCCTGCCGCAGTACACGGATATAATCATACCGTTATTAAATTCTTTAGATACGCGATTCCATATTATATTCCCTTTTAATCAAATTCTAAAAGTATGCTGGTTGACTCCGGTATCACGTTAGTTAAAGACTTCGAAGCTTACAATGTTTAGGGAGAAATGGAATACCGGTGTGTATTTTTCCTTGTGATATTTTAAGCTCTAGTTGAATGATAGGTGTCGCATTTTAAATCATTTTCGTAGCTAGAAATTATGAAACGCCCT
This sequence comes from Lepisosteus platostomus, assembly GCF_059453375.1. Lineage (NCBI taxonomy): Eukaryota > Metazoa > Chordata > Actinopteri > Semionotiformes > Lepisosteidae > Lepisosteus > Lepisosteus platostomus. The sequence goes on along the minus strand of NC_142621.1, from coordinate 22,049,429 downwards.
GTTAAAAGCAAGGAAGTTTTTATGCCCCGTTGAAGTAAAACAAAATGCCTGACAAAGTATGGCTTGGACAGATTCCAAGTGCTTGTACAAATGTGCTAAAGAAATTATACTTTGAGTATACAGCTTGTCCAAAGTCATCCATTATCAATACTATTAGTAATATCTTCAGTAAAGGCTTTGATGCATAAATATTTCTGATGAAGGTAGGTTGTGTACTTTTGTCCAACTGAGCAATCTTGCTTTCATAATATATACCAACATTTTAATGACTGATGATTAACATGCTGTAATACACAGTTCAAAATTAAAGGCTCAAATGCTGTACATGAGAGGTTAAGCTCCCCCTGGCGGTTTTACAAGGCGACGCCGGATAGTTAGTCACGTGACACAGGTGACACACGTGATACCGCGTGATACTGCGTGATAGTTTGACACGCCCACCGCGGTATGCCGCGAAATACCTCACCCATTTTGAATGGCTGCATCTGTATTTAGATACGTGCTTACATTCTCGATTATAAAACAGATAATTCCGGTCCTGGAATCTGACTGGCTGACACCCTTCTGAAGCGGTACCATAATCTCTGGTATACGGATGCCCCTGAAATTTGACTTGTTACAATTTTAAAGAGTACTTCTTAGCATAGATAAGAAAGCATAGATAAAAAAGCTTGGATTCTCATGTATTTGGTACAAGTATCTTTTAAAACAGTCTTTGTTGTGCTCTTGAGGATCCTTGTGATATTTTGAGCTCTGGTTGAATGATAAGTGTTGCAGTTTAAATAATTTTGGTTGTTAGAAATTATGAAACGCTCTGTTAAAAGCAAAGGAGTTTTTATGTCTGTTATACTAAAAGAAAATCCTAGACGACTAGGGATTGGACAGTTTTTCAGTGCTTATACAATTGATGGAAATGTTCAAATAAATGTGCTAAAGAAATAAACAAAAAAAGTAATTTATTCCTATACCCTTTTGGCTAGCTAATGGCCCGTCCTTGTTAGTTAGATCAATGAAATGCTGTGGTGTTACTTTTTGTCGATGAAAAAATAAAGTATTTTCATTTAAAATGATGGTTACAAATAATGTGGACCAGCGTACTACTTTGAGTTTACAGCTTGTCCAAGGTCATTCATTATTAATAATGTAACGCAACGGGGGCTCAGGCGGGCACCCTTGCGGCATTAGGTCGGCCCCCTAACCTTCGGTAAAAGCTTTGATGCATAAAATATTTCTGCGTAATTAAAATATTTATGATAAAGGTAGGTTGTGTACTTTTGCCCAACTGAGCAATCTTGCTTTCATAAAATATACCAACTTTTTAATGACTGATGATTAACATGCTGTAATACACAGTTTAAATTTAAAAACTCAAATGCTGTAAATGAGAGGTTGAGCTTTATTGGCTCCTCCTGGCGGTTTTACAAGGTGATTCCGGATACTTTCCGGTATGACGTCAAATGACGCGATACACCTCGTGATACTGCGTGAAACTATGTTTTGATGCGACACGCCCACCGGGGTATACCACCAAATACCCCACCCGTTTTGAATGGCTGCATCTATACAACTTAATTATTTTAAAAATAAAAGTAGGGCTATTTCACAAATCAAGATTACTCAGCAGGGTCTATAAAATACTGTAGTTTATTGTTATAGGCTGTTTTGATTGTGATGTTTTTTTTCAGCTTTACATATACATTAAAATAATATATATTTGTCATAATCCTAATTTACAGTAAGTAATTACGAAACAGATAATTATATCTTAGATTTTGATTATAAATATACACATACTGTAGTGATTTTAAAACCATACAGTATTACGCTTTATTTAAGGGCGAATAAACACAAATAGTACAGTAAAAAAAACAAAACAGAGTTGTGTTCTCCTGCACTGCTCTAGTGGAGCTGAAAAGTTGCTCATGACCCGAAGCAGCATAATGCCTGCTTTTGTATTAACAAAAGCATATTGTTAATACTAAGTAAAGTAATTAAACTAAACATTTCTTATAGCTGTTCATAATTTCCTACATCAGTTTTGACTACTTTTAGCCCATTCTTCTTTTCAAAACTGTTTTAACTTGGTGACGTTCAAGGACTGTGAATCGGGGTCCTGCGCTGGACTATTCCTATGAATGCTTGTGGCCTCATCTCTGATAAATTAACTTGAATAGTGAGGGTCCCCCAGAAGCAACGTTCAGTATAATATATGAAATTAGAAAAACCTATTGATAAATTTGGGCAATTAACTATTAGTCTAGAAACAATATCTAACCTAATCCACACTGCTGACTAAGTTACACTGCAATTACTTCATTCAGTACTCAGTTTCTCTCTCCCTGTTTAATGCTGAGACACCACTTCAACACCTCTTTGTCATTATTCATTTCACCCCAATTCCGTACACTACCGTCTTTTGTCTCACCCTTTCCTGCCTGCACTTTTGCTTCCTGCACTCCTTCCTGCTGGCCTCCCTCCCCTGCGGTTCCAACCTGCTTCCAGGGGGATGCTTCCACTGTCCAGGACCCCGGAGCTCAACCCATGCAGCCCCATCCTGTTTATGTCCCAAAGAGTCCTACCATAGCACTTTAGTTCTTCTTTTCTATCCTCTTTCTTGCCGCCCATCTGTTTTCCCTCTGAGGTGGCTTTCTCTTCTTGAACAGGGGTCTTATCTTCCTCATTCTTTTCTGTTGGGGTGTCTGGGTACATTTCTTTCTTTCTTTTCACAGTCTTCTTTTTGCTTCCCAGAAGAGCCTTCTGTTCCTTCCTGGGAAGCCAAGCATCCTGCTTGTGTCTGCTCAGTCTGAAGAGCATTTCTCTCTTAGCCTGGCCTCCCCGAGGATACCTAATCCTGGACTCTGACTACTAAGTAGTCAAAAGGGGCATACAAACATCTGTATTACAAATTTAATTGATTTAAAATTTTATGATTTAAAAGTAAGGGACAATTTATTAAAAACACATCTTTTGAATAGACTGGGATTGGATCTGGACCATGTTGCATAAAAAAGGTTAGAATTGTATCACTGATCTTCCAGTACCTAAATTGTGAATCAGTAAAATGTTATTTCATTTCATAATTGTGTGACATTATTTTATGCTAATAAAAATGGAAAAAGTGCATTTTCATGTTTATTTTGGTTTCCTTCTATTGTTTATATTGTATAATTAGCATTAAGACAAAATCTGAATCAATGTCTCCCTCACAAAGCAAGCAAAGTGTGTATTGTACATTATTTTGTAATTCAGAGACTTTTTCAGGAAACCTGTTTGATGACTCACTTGACCCATGTTCCACTAATGTATGGCAGAAACAGTCTCACCCTTTAGTCAATCTGATACAAAGTGTAGACACCCTATAATCCAATTTCCTGGTGCTTCTCTATGTTTCCATGAAAACTAAAATGTTTGCTCAAGTTTCATTTTCCTTTTAGTTACACTGACTAACCAGAGTGTGTTTTTGATGGCCTAGATTAAAATGATCTGTTGATCTCATTTAAATAAAATTAGTTCAAGTAGGTAGCTGTGTCAGCAAGAGTAGGCTACAAAGGAACAAGTAAAGGTTAATTCTATGCTGAAAAGAGAAGAAAAGAAACACAACATTTCGGCTGTGGAGCCTTCATCAGGTGTGAGAGAGAGGAAAATGGCAGCTGTTAAAGCTTGAGAGAACAAAAGCCTGGAGTGGAGAGGGGGCAGGAACAAGAAAAAAAGAGAGTGAACATTCAAGTGGTGTGAAGAGAGGTGTGAACTCAAAACCTGTAAATGAATAGAGATGATTAGAAGGAAACAGATCAATCACTAAAAGAGAAGGGGGGGGGGAATGATCCTAGTTTCAGGATAATTTTGGTTTTGGATGTCTTTCTGCAAATTGGAGTTCCGAAATCTCTCTTTGAGTACACAGACAGGGAAATCACCGTGATCGTGGCCGTTAAAGGTGAAATGGGAAACTATGGGTTTGGAGAAATCTTTGATCCCCACAGCCCTGGCATGTTCCCTGAAGTGGTCACCCAGTCTGCTTCCTGTTTCACCAATGTAGAAGAAGACTCCACAGCTAAAATGTTGTGTTTCTTTTCTTTTCTGCATGGAGTAAACCTTTACTTGTTCCTAAAATCCTAATATCTGTTTCCTAATTACTTTTTGCTGCAATTAGCCCTAAAACAATTATAGATTATTTTAATGTGTATGTAAACCTGAAAAACCACATTGTGTTCGCAGAGGGGTAAAGAACAGAACCGGTTAAGGAAGTTTTTGCAAGAAAGGGCAAGATGGAGATGGGGTAAAAATTGTTTAGATTGTCCAGAGCCATGTTTTGCTTTTTCGGCACAAGGGTAATGTCAACAGTTTTGAGAACTGTTGGTCCCCAATGATTAATTTATTTCATTGAGGATAACGGGGCAGAGAGAAGTGAAACAGGACTGATATAAAATGGTGGGAATGGGATCTAATAGGCGCTGGTGGATCTCATATGTGAAACCACTTTACTGATGGATGCAGAGTCAAGAAGAGAGAAGTTAGAGAGAAGGGAACCAGTAAAGTTGGGCAAGCAGGGAGGAGGTTTGGAAATGATATGCATTGTGGAAAGAATGTGATGCCAGATGTTTTGCATCTTGGAGCTAAAGAAATCTAAAAATGTGTTGCAAAAAAAGCGATGAGAGAGGTAATGTGGTGGGGCAGCCTGGCTTTAGCAGTCTGTTGATTGTGTCTAGAGTTGTTATGATTATTTTCAGTGATGTGAGAAAAGTATTGGATCCCACAGACTCTATCATATCCTTATACTCAAAAGTAATCTTTCCAAGTCTGATAATGTACAGTATGTTTAGGCCAGAAAGACGCCACCTACATTAAAGTTTCCGGGAGACTGCCTTTATTGATCACAAAGTGTACAGTATATTCAACTAATCCTGTTAAATTTTTTATAGTACTTACAATGTTTTATACTGTACAGTATGTACATGTATGTACAGTATTTTATTTTTCTTATCTTACAAAATAGTAAGATTTGCTATCATTTTAGGTTATAAAACTCATCAAGATGTTTAAAAATCTCTGAATAAGCAATACTATTTATGGTTTCTAGAAAAAAAATATTCACAATGTACAGCCAAATATTTCCACTGGAATTCCAGTTCTGAACGTTTAAATTATTAAGGTCCTGTCTTTTTTATTTTGTCTTTTGAAGACACATAATATTACCGACAACCTAATTACTTTATCATTAAACTTCATTAAATGGAAAAAACCTGCTTCCGAAACACAATTAAATATCCACATTTTAAGGCTGTCTTCAAAGATGGCAACCTACTAAAACTAGCACCATTTGAAACATTCACCAATCTTTGCTGTTTAACATTAATTGAACCTGGAATTAACACACCACTTTTATTCAGTAAGGCTTATTTGTATTCATTTCATGCTTCCTTGAATGTATCTGAAATTTGAAAAGACATTTTATCTTAGTTCATTTACTTCAGCTTGAGAGACTTGATTTTATGCAGTCTAAAGTACCTTTTCTTGCTCGTTTGGCTGGTTTTCTTTTGATTTGATTCAAAACTAAAACTGTGAAAGTATTCTCTCAAGATTTTTGCACAGTAAACTATGCATTTGATGTTCATTGCCACATGAAATCTAATATATACGTTCTAGTTACTGCATATTTCTTTGTTTATTTGGGAATATACTCAACCCATAAGTCATGAAGATCTTCTCCCACTGATTTAAAATTAAAGAGTGCTCAATATCCACTTTGATGATATCCTTTTTTCAGTGATTATTCATTATCATCTGTGCCAGTATATCAGCTGATGGGATATGACAAAATTTCACATTCCCTGAATGATCTCTTTGGACACAGCTTTCATTGAATATATCCAGTCTTTCAAGTCCTGTCAGGACCAATCCTGACACACTTTCATTATACATTTAAGCCTTAAAAAAGCACATGTTTGATTTGGAAAACATTTCATGACTATTTCTCAAAAGATAAAAAACGGAGATATGTCTCTGTTAAATCATTTGACATCTGACGAATATTGGTCTTGATGAAGGCTCCTGCTGACATTGAATCTTAGATGAGCTAAAAAGCTGTTCAGACACACTTTAAAGAGTTCAAAGTCATCTTGACAGCACCAGTTCAAACAATCACATTATTATAGATGGTTTCAGTTTTATTGGGAAGAATTATTATGCTAGACTTGATATGAACTTTAAAGTACACATAAAATTCCTGCCCATTGTCCTCTTCAATCTGTAAAATGATCTTTCTCTACTCATTTGTAGAATAAGTGGTTTAATATCTCATTGCAATTTTAGGCAAGCTGTCTCATTCATCTCTTTCTAAAACAAATATATGTTTGTGCATATTAGAATTTGCAGCATCTTGTGTTTATTATTAATAGTTAATATTGAAAATGGAATAAAGTTTATTTTCATTTAAATGACATTGTTGTACAGTATGTGGGTTTTATTTCTTACTAAAATTAGACAAACTAGTATTATTAGTATTATTCCAAAACTACATCATAATTCAACCACTTCTGGGTTTTTACACTATGCTGTAAAAAGATGCCATTCTTCGGATGAGACATAAAACCAAGGTCCTGACTCTCCATGGTCATTAAAAATCCCAGGGTGTTACGTCCCAGTGTGTGTTCTGTGTGTGTTTTTTTTCTGTTATGTCCGCACTGCTGACCCTTGATTGTTCTCCCTTCCCTATTGGCCCACCATCACAACACTGTTTCAGTTGATGTCATCATCAATTAGCTCTCAGCCAATCAGAACACATCTTATTCAGCATATAACATGGAGGTTTTCAGCAAGGAAAGGCCTTTCGTTTGACTTCTGTCCTTTTTGGTTTTGGTTATCGCTTCGCTTCATTGCTTCAGCTTTGTTGTTTTGTTTTGTTTTGTTTTGTTTTGTTTTGTTTTGTTTTGTTTTGTTTTGTTTTGTTTTGTTTTGTTTTGTTTTGTTTTGTTTGTGTGTGTGCGTGCGTGCTTTGTTGTTTTGTTGGTTTTCTGTTAGTTTCTTTGTACTTTCGTTTGTTTGTGTGTTTATCCTTGTTTTGCCATTACCTTGCCCTAACGTGTTTCATGTTCAACTTTTGTGTTCTTTTGTACCCTGTTCCTGTTGATTACTCTTGTTCTCCCTTATTTGTATTCCTGGTTCACTTGTGTTTTTGTGTGAACTTTTGTATATAAGGTTAGTTTAGGTTGTTGGGTACACTTTACACACTTAGTTGACTTTGTATTAGTAACACTAGTTTAGTAGGGGTGAGTGCCATCACACACGATCTTTTACATTTTTATAGAGAAATGGAGGCTGTACAGTATGCGTTGCAATATAAACATTTATATTGATTTAAATCGCGTTTTGATTTAAATCGCAAACGCGTGTTTAATTATATGTGTTTTTTGAATCATAATCAGACAAATGCAACATAAATTGATACAGTATCTTTGTCTTCTAAGTATCTTAATAAACTTTCAGCATAGCTTTCTCCCCGTTTAGATTTATTTTTCTTGGGATTTTGGGATCAAATGTGGAAGGATTAGATTGTAATCGTTTTTATTTTTTAAATATGTTTTAGAAAAGTGTTATCTATACTAAAAAGCTGTACACAACCTGCTATACAGATACATATTGTAATACTTTCGGGTTTGGATAGGACAGACACAAGAACTCAGACTTGCGGAGTTAAAGGAAGTGAAAGCCTTTTAGACCCGGCGCGGCACGAGAGAGCGTCTGCATTTATAACTTAGTTTTTAACATTAGTCAAGCAATATTTCCCTGGTTCAGAAAAAAAGATCTAAAGTATACTAGTTTGTCACTCTTCTCATCCCCTCTTTGCTAGATGGCTTTTGAATAGAGTCACATGAAGAGAGAGGTGAAACTGCCCTACACAGCCCTGTCGCAGTACACGAATATAATTATATCTTATTAATTTCTTTAGATACGCGATTCTTTTAATACAGTCTTTGCTGTGCTCTTGAGGATCCTTGTGATATTTCGAGTTCTGGTTGAATGATAAGTGTAGCAGTTTAAATAATTTTTGTGGTTAGAAATTATGAAACGCTCTGTTAAAAGCAAGGGAGTTTTTATGTCCGTTACAGTAAAAGAAAATGCCTGACAAAGTTGTTATCCCAGGTTGTTTGAATTGCCACAATTCAAATAGAGAAAAAAGAGCTGAGTGACAAGATTTAAGATGTGGCTGTCAATGTTGGATTAAAAAAAACACATTGCCTGACATTAGTTGCATTGCTTGTTTAGTGTGCTCTCACGAGGCACCAGTTCTGTAGAGTTTGGGCATTTACTGGGACAATTATTAATTGTAGCAGTAAATCACAAAATGATTCTTTTAATGGCTTTAGAATCCAACCTTGCGACATAACTCAAACAACGCACACACACAGGTACTAATACACGAGGATACATTTATTAATACATAGAATATGCATGTAAACCTAACAGATCTTATCTAGAGGGTTATCAGAATACAAAAGGTATATATTCAATCACGAGTCACGAGTTACATATATCAAGAGGACATACGCTCGGTATATCACTCATTTAGACCGTTTCGTAATTGAACTTGGTTACAACTTCTACATTAGATACTCAAAACAAGTACATAACTCTTAGGAATTAAATTGATATCAACTGGTTGGGATAACAATTGAATTCTCAAGCTGTAATGCAGTGAAGTTGAATACTCATCCAATCTCTGGGGATTCAGATCTGTGGGCACAAAGAAACAGTTGCAGGCTTGTTGCTGTCCAATCCGCGCTCTCTGGCTAGGTGCCAAGCTGTGCTGTTGCGGCTTGCGACGGTTTGCTGCTGATGCTCTCTGAAGACCGGCTAGTTAGTTTTGGCTGAAACTAGCAAGAGTTTGTGCACAGGAGAAAAGATGACTGTGGGTCCCAGCAGGTCAGGAAGAGGACCGGTTCGTTCCTGATGAAGCGCTAGTTCTGAATAGTGATTCAGCTGTCCACAGTTCCGACTTGTTCACGAGGCTTGCTGCTGATGCTAACCTCGGGTGGATCCTCTGGTTACTCTCTGGCAACCTCCACTCTAGACTCTTAGAAAACAGGGAAAGTTCTGGCACTCGGACACACTGGCCTTTCCGTGGTTGTCCGGGCTGAGTCTCAGGATGGTCAAGAGGTGCGCTGCGAGAATGTCCTGCCCTTGGGAGCCTTTCTGCTCCTGGGCCGTCCTGCCCTGGAATTCTCCTTTGAGATTCTCCCTTTCAGAATAGTCTCGGAGCTCTGTGTTGCCTGTTTTTACCTGGAGGAACTTCAGCTCGTTCATTGGCTGAAAGTTTCATGGGCATCAGAATTCCACGTGGGTTACTCGGCCTACCAGTCCCTGATTGGTTGATCAAGGTGAGATATGAGTCACTTACTCCTGACACTTAGGAATGCAGTCCAGATGTCCATCTGGCACTCCCTAGACAGATAGGCGCCAATGGATGACCATTGATCATGATAGCCAGGCTTAGCCAAGTGCATCCCCATTTGGGAGCTGTCCCTTATCAAAAGAAAACATCTTTAAATCAGCCTGCATGAATAGCTTCTCTGTGGCTGCACCACAGAAACGAAGAGAGAGATGGGGCCTCATTTGGGAAAGCACAGCAACACTTAATTCTGTCTTATTAACAAGCATTGCCGCAACACTTGAAAAATTATTTTATTTCGAGAGACTGGATAAGTAATTCAAGTGTTTTTTTTAACTTCCTGAAAAACAAGTAATAATTTAACTATATGTGCAAACGTTTTATGATATGTCGCTGTTGTGAATGTCTGTGGAGTGTATCTTATTTGCCTGTCTGTCCTGGCTGTGCTCTCTCGCTCGCCCTCCCCCCCCTCTCTCTCTCAATTCAATTCAATTCTAGGTGCTTTATTAGCATGACAGATGGGTACAATCAGTGTTGGGTATTTACTTTGCTTTGAGATGCCACTTTTAAAGGTGATATATAAAATCAAGGCTTTAACTTGCTTTAACTCCGCAAGTCTGAGTTCTTGTGTCTGTCCTATCCGAACCTGAAAGTATTACAATATGTATCTTTATAGCAGGTGGTGTACAGCTTTTTAATATAGATTACACTTTTCTAAAATGTATTAAAAAAATAAAAACGATTACAATCTAATCTTTCCACGTTTGATCCCAAGATCCCAAGAAAAATAAATCTAAACGGGGAGAAAGCTATGCTGAAAGTTTATTAAGATACTTAGAAGACAAAGATATCAATTTATGTTGCATTTGTCTGATTGTGAATCAAAAAACACATATATTTAAACACGCGTTTGTGATTTAAATCAAAATGCGATTTAAATCAATATAAATGTTTATATTGTAATGCATAGGTGACTATTCATTGTTATTAAAATGACTTAAATTCGATCATGTTGTGATATTTAGAAATATAAATTTGTTTGTCGCGAGTGAGGTTTTATTTAATCTCTGACTCAGGGAAAAGTTTTATTTTTTCAAAGAAATGTTTGTTTAAAAAAAAAAGTCATGGCTTCAGCTGGATTCGAACACTCACCATGTGACATGGGAGTCAGGAACCTAACCCACAGCGCCACCAGCAAGGTCGCATGTGGAGTGCTGAAAAAACACTACAGAAACATTATCAACAGACAATGCACAGCGTGTACTATCCTTGTGTTGCAGTACATGAATATAATTATATCGTTATTAATTTTTTTAGATACGCGATTCCATATTATATTCCCTTTCAATCAAATTCTAAAAGTATGCTTGTTGACTCCGGTATCACGTTAGTTAAAGACTTCGATGCTTAAAATGGAATACTGGTGTGTATTTTTTATTTAAAGTACCGAGACCAGCCATATACTTTATGTTTATGTTCCAAAATTAATATCGTTTATGGCCTTCACATGTGTTATAGTATGCTCCTATTCTTTTTATGCTCGGCTACTAAGATTTCCCTTCAGTGGTAAAATTCCATATAAATATTCAATACTAAAACGGGCACAGTAAAGACATTTAAATCTTTCTATGACCGACCAACGGTCCACGAGTGCCCCTGTCGGTCAACCAATCACCTACAGCAGTATTTTGCATCAACGCGTGAGGCCGTAGCCAATTACCTCCGGTACGTGTCTGTGCCGCGCACTTTGAATGGCTGCATCTGTAAATGCTGAAAAGTAGGGGGCCCAGTATCACGCCCTGAGGAAAACCAGACTTAACAAGTCTGATTTCAGACCTAAATCTACCAAGAGAGACAAAGTGACAGTGATCAGTGAGGTAAGGCTTGAACCATTTAAGAGCGGTGTCATAAAGCTCAACCACAGAAGATGGTTAGAGACTTTGATTAGGGTAGTTTCTGTGTTGTGAAGATGTCCTAAACCAGATTGGAGCAGTTTTAAAAGGTTATTTGGAATGAGGTGATTATTTAACTGAATTGCAATGTTCTAGAATTCTTGCAAGAAATGGTAATTTGGAAATGGGGTGAAAATTGTTTAGATTGTCCAGAGCCATGTTTGGCTTTTTTGGCACAGGGGTAATGGCAGCAGTTTTGAGGACCGTTGGTACGATTCCAGTGTTCAAGGATTCATTTGTTTCATTGAGGAAAAGGGGATAGTGTAGTTATAGTGAAACAGGACTGAAATAAAGTGGTGAGAATAGGATCTAAAATAGGCAGGTGGTGGATTTAATATGCGAAACCAGTTTACTGAGGGATGGAGAGTCAAGAAGAGAGAAGTTAGAGAGAAGGGAACCAGTAAAGTTAGGCAAGCAGGGAGGAGGTGTGGAGGTAATGTGTTTTGGAGAGAATGTCATGCCAGATGTTTAGATAAAGAAATCTAAAAATGTATTGAAAAGTTGGGATGAGGCCGATAGTGTAGTGGAGAAGGTTGGCTTTAGTAGTCTGTTGATGGTGCAGAAAAGGTGTCTAGGGTTGTTATGGTTATTTTCAATTATGTGAGTGAAGTAGGTGGATCCCACAAACTCTATCATATCCTCATATTCAGACAAGTAATCTTTCCAAGCCTAATAATGTATGATTAAGCCAGAAAGACACCACCTACATTCAGATTTCCAGGAGACTGCCTTCATTAAATACAGATGGTCAGTGTACCAGAGAGAAGAGTGAGTCAAAGAGATGGTTCAAGCATTTAGAGGAGCTAAGGTGTTGAGGGTAGATAAGAGAGCGCTATTAAGCAGATGTATTTTGTCCGCTAGAGGACCAGAGGTAGAGATACAAGATAAGGAGGATAGAACAGAATTTGTGAACCTAGGCTGATAAACTGATTGCCAGTTTCGAAAAGTTACAGAGTGTGTTGGGGCAGTGTTAGAAACAGGTCAATCTAGATTGAAGAGAATAGCTAAGTGGTCAGATAGGCTTAGTTCGAGGGAAGAGAAATGAGAGGCAAAAGAGTCATTTGCAATAATTAAATGAAAGGTGTGTCCTTTGTTATGTGTTGGGCTAAGAACAAAATGGGTTAGATACAAATCCTTAGCTGAATTGGAAGACCATGAGTCAATATGTACTGTATATTAAAGTCACCAAGAACAAGGATCCCCTTAAATCTGTGACATAAAAATTAAAGTAAATCGGCAAACTCACCTTAAAAGGCCTCCTTAGGTTTGGGGGGTCTATAGACCATGGCAATGATAGTGGAGTGGGGAATGGAGACATTTAATATGAGACACTCAAAAGAAGAGAGCAGAGGTATAGTAACAGGACTAAAGGAAGGAAGAAGGAATTTAAAGGAAAATAAATTTAAAGAAATAGAATTTAGTTTCAGCTTGTGTTGCCCTAGTCATTCAACAGAATGTTGAATGACTCTCTTCAGGGAAGATCACTTTGTAAGCACAGCTCTATTGTTAAAGGGTGAAAATACCATCAACGTTTTTATCCTTTGCAAGTGTTTATGTTTGCATAAGATTTCCACAGGAAGTTTCTTGATGTATTGCAGGATTACCAGGTCTCCTATTAATTGAAAATTTAGTAGTCCTGACATAAATTAATCAAATCTTAATTGATTAAAATGACATCCACTGAAAATACCAAACGGATGCATTATCCAGTTATTTACTGCAGCCACTGCCTTTCTTAAACAGATTCACAGTTTTCCAAGAACACAGCAGAACTGATTTCAAAGGCAAAGAGAAGTCTCTGTGTGTGGGCTCAATAGATAATATCTATACAACAGTAAAACTGCTAGGGAAAAGAAACATGAATTTCAACATCAGAAAAAAAAATGTTAAAAAGAACTGGAAGTGCTGCTGATAGTGTTATGGGACATAGTAAAAGCAGTCAAGTATTCAGACCACATTCAGAAAATCAAAAGAACCCAACTGATCGAAAAAATTGCAATTGTGTTAAAATGTAATTTTCCACAATTCATTGGAAACTGTGGGTGGAAATAGAGGATAGAGGGAATAGTATAAAAATCACAGTGGGCTCTGCGGAGCTTTATCTGCTGTGCACAAGAGAACAGCTTTAAAAATATAACTAGTCAGTTTGATTTTTGTTTCTTGTTCTTGCTTTTCATGCTGTATTAGTTTTGTTAAAAAGAAAATGCAGTACAGCATTACAATAAAAGCTCTAATCAACGTTGTGATCAGGTCTGTCCCACATTTTTATATCAAATCACGTTTCTGAAGAGGAGCAGCATTCTGTGTGGTTGTACTTACCAAAATAAATGTGAAAGCGTTTCTCTTTTGTATCACATATACTATTAGTATTTATTCAACAAGATGCACAGGGATTTTAATGTTTATTATTATTACTGTTCTTGTGATTATTGTTTTAGAATGAAAGTATTTAAGATGCTGAAGTGATGATTGCATTCAATATTAGATAAGACAATCTTCGGTAATTAATTTTATTAGCAAATTTAAAGAATGTCTATATTTTTTGAAGTAAATAATATATTAAACAAATATAAATGATTATTATTTTATCACATATCAATTATACATAAAAATAACAAGTAATAGGTTTATTCCATGCTGAAAAGAGGAGAGAAAACACAACGTTTCGGCTGTGTAGCCTTCATCAGGTGTGAGCAGGCTGAAGAAGGCTCCACAGCTGAAAAGTAGTTTTTTCTCTCTTCTCTTTTCAGCATGGAATAAACTTATTACTTGTTTCTTTGCAGACTACGCATGCTGATACAACTACCCACCTGAACCACACATAAAAGTATTAGCACACTACAGCAATTTTCCAATACTAAAATATTAAATAAAACATACTTTATAATATGTTATCTCAAAGTTATTTGTAAATAAGAAAATGCACAAGAAATAGTTACAGTTCAGCAAGGCACAGATGTGAATTGCTTCCTTTCTTACTGTGTACTTTTTGAACTTGGGTATACATATCTAAGGACAATAATTAATAAGTTTAAGCATATTTAGGTCTCTTGTTTACATACGCGGGTTTATTTTTTTTATTTGGGATTCACATCTGTCAACATTTAATTAATTGCACTAATGAATGTTGCTGTAATTTTTGAGCCTTATAAAAAATATATCAAACATGAATTTACAACCAGGTACATTTACTGTATTCAAGAACTGTATTAATATTTAAGATTCACAAAGAGGTTTAATTTTGTCTAATTAAACCACAAAATAGTGTATACAGTTACTCCATAACTATCACATCTAAATTAATAGTTTTGCAATGGAATGGTACAAATGCCAGTTCTCATAAAATGGATTTTAATACAGTTCAGCAAGGCAAATAGTTTTATTCATGCATCAGTGACACTGATGGTATTATTTAATTCCTAGTGCATATTTAAACAGACCAAACATAATTTATACAATGTACCATATCAGTTTTCTTCTCACTGACAAGAGATTGATGCCATGTAGTGAACTGCAATAGCCCACTTAGGATGTTGTAGTCATGTTTAAAAAGATTTTCATGATTATAAGGGTGGGGATCATTGTATTTGGTATTGGTGTTATGGTGGCAATTATATTTCTTCTTTTTTTCAGATGTCCACCACTTCTATTTCTTAGATTTTTTTTTTCGGGGGGTACTGTTTTTATTATTGGTGATGCTTGGGATGGGGGTGAAAAAAGTTGTTGGAGGTGCAGTGTACCCTAATTTGAGCTCAGTTATTAATTTTATTTCTGTTGCTGTTATTTTGTCTCCCCATAATAGATTTACAATGACTGTGCATACTTTTATTCATTCGTGGTATTATTTCATGAATTTAAATTTGTATTTGGCTGTTGATTCAAGTATCAGGAGGTTGGTAAGTTCCAACAAAATTAACCAACAAGAACTACAAGATGTTAGTCACAGGGGGAGTGGTGACACTGTGGCTAAGGATCTGCACCTGTGGTTGGAAGGTTGATGGTTCAAATCCTGGGGCCGGCAGTGGAATCCTACTCCCTTGGGCCCCTGAGCAAGGCCCTTAACCCCAGCTGCTCCAGAGGTGCCGTATAAATGGCTGTCCCTGCGCTCTGACCCAAGCTTCTCTCCCTGTCTGTGTGTCTCATGCAGAGCAAGTTGGGGGATGTGAAAAGATGTATTCCTAATGCAAGATATTGTATATGGCTAATAAAGTGATCTTATCACTTTATCTTAGTCCTGGTTTGAAACTACATTTCTCAGAAGGTGATGGGGCATGACATTCTGTCCCCAGTCACCTGACCAACTGGCAAAAGATAATTAGTCTGGTGACATTTAAAAACAGAAAGCTGAGACTTCCAAGAGGCCATCAAACTCTGCTAGATAACTGCCCATGTGATTATGTGACTGCAGCAGAAGGATAAGAGAGCTGGTTTGTGTGAAAGCACAATGGTGAAGATTGTTTCTTTGCAGTTTTTTTGTGGCCCTTGATTCAATTATAGACCTGGGGGGCTATCAGCGTTAATATAGGAATATTGACCCTGGTGTGAGTGTGTGTATATGTGTACTGGTGTATTCCGTGTGTATCCTGCCTGGTGCCTCTTGCTTCCCAGGATACTCTCCAGCTCCCTCGCAATACTGTACTGGATAAAGTACTGTAGTTAAGAAATGGTTAGATGGATAAGAGAGCAGTGATAGAAGCAAGTGTAGCAGAGATAGAAGATGGATGAAATCGTGTATATTATATTTTGTGTTTATTGGAAAATGTTTGTTTTTGGAAAGAGTTTTAGTTTTGTGAGGGATACTTTGGTTTTGTGAAGCTTAGCCGGCCAGAAGTAATGATCAATATGGAATCTGAAGAACTTTAGCTAGAGCTAATATGGAATTAGGCTTTTATTTTGTTTTATTGTATTTTCTAAAATTATAAGAATGTTTTGAATTTTTTTCATACATGCTGAAGTGGAGTGTTTTCATGTGAAAAGGGCCCTGAGGCATGCTACCAGAAACAGGGATCTTCAAAATATCTGTGATTTTATCTGTTTTGTTAGAGAATATATAAATTCTTCTAAAATATGTACCAGCTGTCTCTATTTATAATAAAAGAAAAAATGATATTGCCATCACGATGAAGCTTCATTCCAAACAAGATGTTTGTAGGTTTTCTAATAAGTATCAATATGTGGCAGCGTCCTCTTTTGCAGAGAAAAACAAAAACAAAATGTACCTTAATTGTATTTCAAAGGATTCTGGGGGATTTTATATTGAGATCATGGGTGGTGAACCAAATTCAATGCTTGGAATGTATTGCATGTGTAAATGTGACTGATTGTTCATTTTAAAAGATTATCTAGGCTGTTTGATTCAGAAAACAGAAGTAAAGGATATTAAAGCAGTGCAAATGCCATTTGAAAACACAAACCTGTTCTGTCTACTTTTTTAAGATATTGTTCCTAACAGTAAAGAAGAACAATATATTGTATTTAAATATAACTGAAGTGATATAATTCAATTATGCATCAAAAAGACTTATTGCCAACTGCTCTGCAGCAAGCATTGTCATTAGGGTTACTGAGAAATGGCAGTAAGAAACTGCACAAGAAAATATAATATGCAACAGTGTGCATATTTTATTAATTTATAAAACAGATAAATGCTTTCACTTGTGTCACAGTAATACAGTTGTTTCTTATGTATCTGTTTCATCTATCAACACTTTTTTTTACCTACATAGTACATGGCAATTGTAAGAACTCCATGGTTCAGTGGATAAAAGTACAGCAAACCTCCAGGGTTCACATAATTTTAAATGTTAATTAGAACTTCTATTACGACCAATAATAACATCACATTATATTAATTAAAGGTAGGTTTTATATATGAGTTTCACTTAAGATTTAAGGCTTTATGCTCTAACATGCTTAATGCTTAACATCAGTAGCAATAATAACTTGATATTATACTGTATCTAAAAAATAGAGAGCCTTAGAAGAGTATCCAGCCCTTTTAATGATATCTCATTCTGTTGAATTAACAATTATGTACACAGATATTTCTAAAGTGAATATTTTAACCAAAATATGAATGCTGAAACTGAACCCATTTATGAAGAAAATGTGTTCAATGTCTGTGAAAAATGCAAAGAAAAAAAATATGTATTCATTAAACACTGAAAACATATTAATAATAAGATCTGGCGACTCCTTCTCATATGCCACATGACCTAATCTTTGGAAATGTGGATGGAAGAAACCTTGCCCCTGACATCCTTCATGACAAGGGCGTGTCAACATAAGATGCAGCCTGTGAATTTTTTTAATGCAGTATTATATAGAAAGGAAAACAAATTGGTTTTAAGTTCGTGGAGGCATACTTTTATGATAAATTTCACAGATTCAGGAAAAAGGTTACCTTAGTATTAAAGTGTACAGAAATGTTAATATTTAACACAAATGTTTCATTAAAATCCTCCTGAAATTGCATTTATGTAATATATAATTTATGCAAGTTAGGCTTTAAAAACTATTTTTCTCAAAGCCAGAGATATTGTCTACTGACAAAAGAAAAAGCAAGCTTTTTCACAAAAATTGATAATAAAAAGACTACTTAAGTAAAAGCTGTAATGCAGGAAAACTGACTACAATTGTGGGGGATTTTTATACTAAGTTCTGTGTGATGGTAGAATAAAAGAGACACTCTTCAGAGTGGTTTATTCATTCATCATGTGTTTCTGCCTTATCTTTTGCTTGCAATTCCTTTTAAAAGTTTAAATTAACTGCAGTCATTTTGTGTGTGCTGGATTCACTCCAAACAGCCAGAGAAAACCTCACAAAACCTAGGGTGTTTAATTAAATGTAAGCACCTCTGTCAGCATTATGGTTAGGAAGGTTTAATGCCACAGGAAATAGGTGTGTATCTCAAATAAGCACAAAATACTTCTTAAATGTTTTTGTGAGTCCTTATTTAACATGTTGTATTTTTAGAAAATAAATAACAATTCCAAAACTGAGCAAAAAGAAGAAAAACAATTCTGTGTTTTATTTTGTCAGAAATTTTGTACTTACTATAATATATCAGAAATTTACTGCAATTTTCTGCAACACAGAAAAACAGAGGCATGCCATGCTAAACCACATTTATTTATGGAATAGTATATTTTTTGGTTGCAAAGAATGAAGCTCCAAAAATGGAAATAATATAACATAACAGCTACTCAATTGAAACATCTTATCAAAACTTGGACTACGTAGCTATTATTTGCAAACTGACCCCAACCAATCCACTTCTTCTGGTGTTCCCTTGTATTTAGTCCCACATTTGGGGTTTTCAGCCATTATTTGTATTATTGGTAAGGGACATAGAGGAAGCTTTATCATTTTTAGGAGGATGGACTTGGACTGTAATAATTAAACAAGTTACAGATAGTGGAGACCACATATGCACCAATCTCTTATTTGATGTTCTCTTTAATCATTTTTTAAACACCTGTACTGACAAATACTGTGTAGTGTTACAAGTCGATTTATGATAATTGTAGGCATAAAGATTGTTTTAGTTTTGGCTACTGCAAATGATTTAAACAAATTGAAAAGTTCAACAGATAATTACAACCAGAAATCTATTTAATACATAAAATAATCTGTCTTTATTTTGTGTTTTGTTTTCATGTTCTTATGCTGTACAAACTAAACTTACTCAGGAAGATTCTTTTTGTGAAAATGATAATAAATGATTTTCAAAAACAATAACAGAAATAATTAATGAATCAGGAAAAAAAAAACAATCCCACTGTTGAATGTTAATAAATAACTTAGCAATAGTGTTAAGAGTGCAATAGTTACTTAGACTACACCAGTTTCTACATGGACCTCATAAATAAATGTACTGATGTACTGTACATGTTTTTAACAGATAAAATTGATATACAAATCTGTATATATATACACATAATATCTATCTACTGCAGTTTGCTCAAGATATTCATGAGTAAGTCCTATCGCATTTTCCTTTTCAATGATTGTTCATTAATGGGAAATTCTGTTAACTACTACATTTATCATGTTCCTTCCTAGGGTAATAACACCTGCAGGTGATTTGTACCACCACAACACTGAGCTAATAACATTTCTAAAGCATTTGCACACTGTGAAGAAATATTGCAGTAGCTTTATTGGGGTCAAAAGCACTATATATTTGAAGGTTGTCAATCACAAAGGTTGGTCTTTTTTTGAAAATAGTAAAACTCCAGAAAACCTTTCTAATCTTCCAGATGTAGGTTCAACGTGATTGATGTACCATGTCTTACAACAGGTAAACATTTGTTTTCTCTTTTACTGAGCTCAAAATGTGTTTTTGTTACTATGAAAACAGACATTTAGTTTTACATACAGTTGCATAAAATAGCAAAATAATTGTTCCGTGAGGAGTTTCAAAAATAACTTTATTAGTCTATATTAAAATGCACGACAAGAAAGGTCTGCTTCAGCAAAACAGTTGGCCTTCATTTAAGACAAATTGTTATACCTCGTCAGTAATTGAAAACAAAAGCCATTAATAATCAGTGACAAGTACAAGGCAACAAAGTAAAACATTTTATATTGCAAACATTTTTGTCATTAATCTTCAATTTATACACAGTATTTCAATCAGTTTGTAACAGACACATATTTTGTTATGTTCAAAAATGTCATTTATTTATGAAAGTTACAAATATATTGTTAATTTCTACAGAAACTAATTTGAATTAAAAATCTTAAAGTTACTATATAAAACATACTGTAAATTACAGAAATTGTACAAACTATTCAAATCAGATTTAGATTTAAAACAAATTTAGTTCTCTGAGCATTACAATATCCAGATAACGAATTCCATATTGTTCTGGTTTTATGCAAGACTTAGACATCCCCACTCATTATGCAGTTCACTATTCCCTTCCAGAAGTGAATGATTAGCTGTGGGGCTATACCACTCCTAAGGTTTAATTGTTCGCTCACTCACTATTTCTAGCGATTTAAGCCTCTAGATTACTTTCCTCTCATATGTAGAGCAATCTGCAGGGACAGTGGATTGAGTAAATAGCATGTCAGAATTACAATTAATAACACACTATGAAAAGGGAGATTTCTATTTAACCTGAGATGATAAATTACTTTAGTAGTAATTGTGTCTCAGAATTGAGCACAGTTAGCACATTTACAATTTTCAAGGGACGGTGGTTAAGTAAAAAGTATTAAGCTCTTTACATCATGTCAGCTCTCACCTAAAATATTTTTTTAGATATTTAGAAATTGTAAATAGTATTTTTGTTTTTTCCTAATATATTCCTAGATAGGATTCTTACATACAAGATTTACTGTTTGTGTGGTCATGTTACTGCTTCAATAAAAAAATTTAGACACTACAAATCACAATGATGCTAATTCATGTTGCCCTAATGTACTGTGGGACCTGTCATTAGACTTAATGACTTTTTTGACAAGTCAAACTGTTAATGTCTGCTTTCTTGCAAGATTTTTCTTCCTACTACCATTAAATGGACTGAAAATTGATGTGTATTACTTTGTTGTAGAGAAAAGCTGTGAGCATTCATCTCCAGGTAACCCCACAGGTGCTAGAGGAATTGAGGCCATAGTAGGTGTAAAGTATGTGCCTGTCCAATACAGTCTCAAGTACAGTAGGCCTTGCAAAAATAGATATACTGTATGATACCTTTTAGGCATACATTCACAGAGAAGAGAAGGCATTCTTCACAGAGAAGAGAAGAAGCCACATTGTACTTTTGTATTTCTGACCTAGAAAACATAAGTTAGAACAAGTCTTTATATCCTCAATTTTGTAATGGTTGAATGAGAAATGATGCAAGACAAATTTGTTTTACATCGAAGGCTCACACAAAATTAATTAACTTTTTTTTCAAAACACCTAATTTCCCCTTCATAATTAGCATTTCTGATTTTAGGTTTTCCATTGTATAAAACTAAGATTAATGTATTTAAACATCATACAGCACCATAAGCTGTCTAATCGTGTGATTTACTTTAGATTGTTTCCCTCCTCCACCAACATGAGAATGGTAAATAAAATAGTAAAAAATAGATGATAGGATTTGGCACTTGTTATGTTAGTATGCACTTAGTAGACACAGAAAAAATACCATTAACAATGTTTCATTGCTTAGGTTAAGACAATAACTGTCTTACAATGTAGGCAATTAAACCTTTCTGGCCACTTGTCTTCAGTGCTACATTACCTCTACAAGTAACTGGGGAATATTTCTTATTATATGACTATAACGTTCCACACTTTTGACTCAAAGTTCTTTAAAACTAAAGTGACACCTGCATTTTCTTATATACTGTACCATTGCAAATATTTTTTATATGATAACATAAGAAAGGTCTATTTGGCCCATCTAGCTACTTTGTTTCCTAATAGCTATTGCTCCAAGGACCTCATTCATCTTCAACTTTCATCTGTAGCTATGAACCTTTTGCCATACTGCATCATTTGTGTTCATAGGTTCACATTTTAATGTTCTGAAGAAAACTGTTGGGTTGACTTTGTATGTTTTTAGGAGTTTAAATTCACGAATCAGTTTCTTAAGTTCAGATCTTTTATCCTTTTAGACATTCCTTAGACTCCAGAAATGAATGCTCACTCCTTTCTGGACTGATTCCACAGTAGTAAAATCCTTTTGTGACAAGGCAACAACAATTGTATGAAGTATTCTAAACAAAGTCTCTAAATCTTAACATAACATTCCTTGTTTTAATATTCTATTACATTTTATATAGTGCTTTTCATCTCATAGTGCTTCACACATAGGAGGAAATCATCTTCATCCACCAATGGATAATGTGTGGCAGCAACTCTGTGCCAGCAGTTCCACTACACAGCAGATAAAACCATTTTATCACTGTTGTTTTTTATGGCTTTACTCACTACCTAGACAATGGGAATGGCACATAAAGTCTTTTTTTTCATAAATATATTATGCAACGTTACTGCCATAATGTATATGTTGTGTTTCATAAGTGAAAAACAGAATTTTTTATTAATGAAACACGTCATCATCTCTGCTGCAACCTCAAATGTTCTCTGTCTCATAGAAGGATGTTTATATGCCACATAGTGCAGGCTTTCTGGTTTCTCGGGACAAGTCTGCTGATGGTAGTAGCAGAACATTTCTTATACTGTACTCTTCTGAATAAAGCTGTAACGAACAGTTCTTTCCAGACCCTATGCGGACGACACAATCCGAAGAAGTGGGGAAACACTAGGAAAAAAGTCATGCAGGAATACGGGGATGAAAACAGGGGGGCGTGTCCAAAGTGCGCTGGTGCACGGGGGAGGTGTGGCCAAGGCAAACAATCCAAAAGTAATCCATAGAGGGAATCCAAAAACACAAGAATAAGTCCATAGCCAGGTGATCCATCCGACAAGGAATTAAAACAGGAACCAGGTCGGAACCGGCGGACAGGGAACAGGAACAGAGATTAAAACCTTAACGGGACCAGGCGCCTCCAGGTCCCAGACTCACACGGTGCGGAAACCAGATGCAGAGCCAGGAGGAACATCAGCGCCTGGCTTTTAAGGTGGGCTGGGAACAGGGGTCAGGTGCACAGAATCAAGTCTGAAGTAAAAGAGCCGGAGTGCCCTTAAGGAGGAGGGACTACAATCGTGACAAAAGCAAAATACATATTTTGATCACAAAAGTCAAATAATATATCAAATAAATAAAAAGCACTGCATTGATGAGTACTGAAGATGTAAAATGAAGGATCTTACTGGAAGAACTATTTTAACAATAAAAAGATATTATGATATTAACAGCAGTTTTTCCACTATGTTTGGGACTGTTCCTCCTAAACAATCAGGTAAAACTGGCAATATCTTAAGCTGTCTCAGATTTTTTAGAAGTGGTCTTCCATCATCTTGGAGAGATAGTGTATGCTTTTCTATGAAAGTATATTAAGGAAAATCTGCTTTCAGTTTGATTTCTGCTTTGCACCCTTTAAATAGAATGGTATTATTTGTCCTCTTCAATCCCATGTGATCATCCTGACAGTCAACATACTGTAGACTGATGGGGTGGATATAAGCACAGACTCTAAATAACAATCAGCAACCATCAGGCTCTAGGGATTAACTAATCTTGAGTTCTTCTTTTACCTGACTTTCCACTTCTTTTACCTGACACATTTCTGCCTCTACATGGTAATACCATTTAAAACAGAACTTTTCACTTTCCATTGATTAGATCATGTTATTTGAATTCTTTTATGGTTCTTTCATGGTTTGTTTTATTCTCATTCTTGCATTCCTCTCATAGGTGTTCTGTCAAATATGGTAGGAACGCAGTCATTAACCATATAGGTTAGTTTTATCTCTTAGCAAATATTTTTTTAGCACATAAGTTCTTAATTTCATTATACACTTTTGAATTATAATCAATATCAGAATTTGGTTACCTGAAGCATAATCATAACAGTAATGGTCAACAACTCATGGTCATCCTGATTCTCACAATTACACACTGAATAGTTTGTATAGATACTAAGCTGATACACGGCACTACCAAATAATTGCCTGAATGTAAAGCAATTTAGATTTTGTGACTATTTTTATGTACTATGCTTATCCCATCATCAGACCCTATATATCTAAGGATAGAATGGAATATCACTTTATTTCTGAAGTATAATGTGAGTATTCCATCTGTTCAAGCTGAGAAAAGTCTTTGACTTTTCAAATGATGAATACACATGCCTACACCTTCTGGTAGTAATTGTTGCTTGAGAGCTAGAGGGAGTCGAGATGACACTAAAAGTCCATATTGATTACAACAAAAAGGATTTTACTGACACAAACTAATGAAACAGTAGCCTTTTTAAGACTTAAGATTAATTTAAAAAAAAGAAAAGGCAGGCAAACTGGTACAAAAATAGGAAAACAAAAGCACAGTGCAAGATAATAATAATTTCATTACAATAATAATAATTCTAGTCATACATTTAATTTTACAATGAATCTATTATAACAATTTTAAGAAATTGCTGTTGCAGAACAAGAGTACATTTACACTTTATGAACTATGATTTGCTCTAGTGTACTGTACTTTTATGGAAGCTAGAGGCACAAGCATGAGAGTAAGGAATTGAGCCACAAAATCTTACTGGTCAACTATTCATATTCATATGTATTTAGCAGCCAAAAGGCAAAATGCTTAGGGTTGAGCAGTACATTTTAACTTAAAATGCGCGAGGTATGGTGTGTTACAACACGGTGGGCATGGCACATCATACTACATGTAAATTGAAATATGATAATAGTATCCAGAAGCACCTTGTAAAACCATCAGGTGGAGCTAATGTCTCATATACAGCACTTGCGCTGTAGCCAGAAAATGCCCGGATTTGAATCCCGGTCTCTGCTGTAGTGGCAATGCTTGTTAATGAGACAGAATTAAGTGTTGCTGTGCTTTCCCAAATGAGGCCCCATCTCTCTCTTCATCTCTGTGGTGCATCCACAGAGAAGCTATTCATGCAGGCTGATTTAAGGTTTCTTTTGATAAGGGACAGCTCCCAAATGGGGATGCACTTAGCTAAGCCTGGCTATCATGATCAATGGTCATCCATTGGCGCCTATCTGTCTAGGGAGTGCCAAATGGACATCTGGACTCCATTTCCAAGTGTCAGGGGTAAGTGACTCATATCTCACCCTGATCAACCAATCAGGGACTGGTAGGGCCGAGTAACCCACGTGGGTCTCTGATGCCCAGGAAACTTTCAGCCAATTAACGAGCTGAAGTTACTCCAGGTAAAAATAGGCAACACAGAGTACCAGAACTATTCCAGTAGGAGAATCTCTAGGGAGAACGAAGGGGTGCGAAAGAAATCCAGGGCAGGACGGCCCAGGAGCAGAAAGGCTCCCAAGGGCAGGACATTCTCGCAGCGCACCTCCTGACCATCCTGAGACTCAGCCCGGACAACCACGGAACGGCCAATGTGTCCGAGTGCCAGAACTTTGCTTTGTTCTAAGAGTCTAGAGCGGAGGTTGCCAGAGAGTAACCAGAGGATCCACTCGAGGTTAGCATCAGCAGCAAGCCTCGTGAACAGGTCGGAACTGTGGACAGCTGAATCACTATTCAGAACTAGCGCTTCATCAGGAACGAACCGGTCCTCTTCCTGACCTGCTGGGACCCACAGTCATCTTTTCTTCTGTGCACAAACTCTTGCTAGTTTCAGCCAAAACTAACTAGCTGGTCTTCAGAGAGCATCAGCAGTGCACCGTCGCAAGCCCCACAGCACAGCCTGGCACGGAGCCAGAGAGCACGGATTGGACAGCAACAAGCCTGCAGCTGTTTCTTTGCTTGTGTCTGCAGGAGATCTGAATCCCCAGAGATTGGATGAGTATTCAGCTTCACTGCATTACAGCTCGAGAATTCAATTGTTATCCCAACCAGTTGATTTCAATTTAATTCCTAAGAGTTATGTACTTGTTTTGAGTATCTAGTGTAGAAGTTGTGACCAAGTTCATTTACGAACCGGTCTAAATGAATGATATACCAAACGTATGTCCTCTTGATATGTGTAACTCTTTGTGATTGAATGAATATATGTCTTTTGTATTCTGATAACCCTCTCGATGAGATCTGTTAGGTTTATATGCATATTTTATGTATTAATAAATTTATTCTTGTGTATTAGTACCTGTGTGTGTGCGTTGTTTGAGTTATATCGCAAGGTTAGATTCTAAAGCCATTAAAAGAATCATTTTGTGATTTACGGCTACAATTAATAATTGTTCCCGTAAATGCCCAAACCCCTACAGAACTGGTGCCTCGTGAGAGCACACTACACTGCTAAGGGACAATCTTTTTACAACTAAGAATTTATGTTGTATACTCTTTAGATTTTTAATAATTTTAATCTGTGTGTTACAGCATGTTAATCATTAAACATTAAAAAGTTGGTATAATTTATAAAAGCAAGATTGCTCAGTTAGACAAAAGTACACAACATTCCATCTTCATCATAAATATTTTAATTATGCATAAATATTTAATGCATCAAAGTCTTCAACTTGGTAATTTACATGGGATCTGGTTTTAACGTGCTTGTTCTATACTTCATGAAAAGTTATAATGTTTTATCCTTTTCTAAGAATACTGTAAGTAGCAAGAACACCACTTGCTGTTATTGTAAAAAGATAAATGTTGTAGTGATTTAACATCACTCGATAGTTATATTACTATGGAATCATGTAACTAAGCAGCTAAAGTATCACAAGTGGACTTTTTGGAAACATTTTGACATTCATTTCTTTTAAAAAAAAACTTATATTGTCCTTGTAGTGGTAATGAGCACTGTAATGTTGCGAGCTGCACCCAGGCAGTTCAAAGCGTGATGAGAGCCGAATGCATAAAAATAGTCCAGTATTATTATTTTACACCCGAATTGAGAAAATCTACAGATGCAGCCATTCAAAACAAGCGGGCGATACCGCATTATAATCCGGTGTGCTTGTCGCAGTGTAATGCAAGTTACCATATTAATCCTGTATATTCTCGCATAGTACCGCATGGTACCGCAAGTAAAATAATAGTATCCAGAATTTCCGCAAGGTGGAGCCAATAAAGCTCCACCTCTCATGTTTGAGCTGTCGCCATCAAAGTCTTTACCGAAGATATTGCTAATAATATTAATAATGAATGACCTTGGACAAGCTGTAAACTCAAAGTATTGCCCTGGTCCACATTCTTTGTAACCGTCTTTGTAAACAAAAATATTTTATTTTTTCACCGTCTTTGTAAAAGTAACACCACAGCATTTCGTTGATCTAATCAAGCATTTGTTTCCAATCATGCAAAGTACAGTAATTTTTGAGAATCTCCCATTCACCATGCCTTTCACATGCTCATAAAAGATATTGATTTAGGAACATAAACATATTACTGTTAGACCTCAGGGAAACAGGTACAGATTCATACTTAACAACAACACATTGGAGCACTCATCCCGCTACACATATCTCGGCATATCACATATCACATATACCATCAGCTCATCTGGAAGTTTTGACCTGGCAGTGAAGGCACTGAGGGAGAAGGCACTCAGGGCTTTTTACACAATAAGAAGGAGGCTTTTCGACATCAATCCACCGACAAGAGTCTGGCTCCAAATATTTGAAAGTGTAATCCAACCCATTGCCCTATACTGCAGTGAAGTGTGGGGTCCCTTCACAGACAAGGATTGCACTCAATGTATTTTTTCTTTAAAATACAGTACCAAGACCAGCCATACACACCTTTATATAGCGCCTTTAAAGGTGGCTTCTCAAAGTGCTTTACGGGATAAAAACAACAGAGCTGTTAAACCAGTTTTTATCTATGTTTCGGCACAGCCAGCCGGCTGTCGAGTGGTATCAAATGCAACTTTTTTGTATAGATGACTTTGCTAAAATTTATTTAAAAATAAAAACGATTACAATTGGCACACCTATGGCTTTTTCACGAAACCTCCTAGAGTAACGAAGTTTCTTGCGTTGTACAGCTTTTCAGCTAAATATATTTATAGTTGATGCCTCACCGCATTTCCCTCTGAAAAGCAACTGAATAGACAGTGAAAACATTTGTCTGTCTTTCCGTGGGGGGAAGGGGGACTGTCTTTGATAGGAAAGCACGACTATTCTACTCTGAAAATGCCCATTGTCTTTTCACTGATAAACTTGTGTTAACAAAAACCACAGTATGCTTAAGTATGCTTAAGAGTTGTCAAACCGGTTTTTATTTATTTTTTGGCACAGCCAGCCGGCTGTCGCGATAAATATATTTAGCTGAAAAGCTGTACAATGCTAGAAATTCAATTACTTCTTTAGATACGCGATTCCATTTTTTTTTAACCCCTGGCGGAACCGGGCTTCTATAAGAATCAAGTGTAGCGGCGAGGCTTAATAATAAGGCAGAATTAAGTGTTTCTGAGCTTCCCAAATGAGGCCTCATTTCTCTGTTCATCTCTGTGGTGCAGCCACAGAGAAACCATTCATGCAAGGTGATTTAAGGTCCAAGGACAGCTCCCAAAGGGGGATGCACTTAGCTAAGCCTGGCTATCATGATCAATGGTCATCCATTGGTGCCTATCTGTCTAGGGAGTGCGAGTTGGACATCTGGATTGCATTCCTAAGTGTCAGGACTAAGTGACTCATATCTCACCTTGATCAACCAATCAGGGACTGGTAGGGCCGAGTAACCCACGTGGGACTCTGATGCCCATGGAACTTTCAGCCAATCAATGAGCTGAAGTTCCTCCAGGTAAAAACAGGCAACACAGAGAGCCTGAGTGATTCAGACAAGATTCAGATTCAGATTCAGATTCAACAAGATTCTGTGAGAATTCCAGGGCAGGACGGCCCAGGAGCAGAAGGCTCCCAAGGGCAGGACATTCTCGCAGCGCGCCTCCTGACCATCCTGAGACTCAGCCCGGACAACCACGGAACGGCCAGTGTGTCCGAGTGCCAGAACTTTCCTTTGTTCTAAGAGTCTAGAGTGGAGGTTGCCAGAGAGTAACCAGCAGCAGGCCTCGTGAACAGGTCGGAACTGTGGAAAGCTGAATCACTATTCAGAACTAGCTCTTCATCAGGAACGAACCAGTCCTCTTCCTGACTTGCTGGGACCCACAGTCATCTTTTCTCCTGTGCACAAACTTTGCTAGTTAAAGCCAACAGTGAGCATCAGCAGCGCACCGTCGCAAGCCGCACAGCACAGCCTGGCACCAAGCCAGAGAGCGCGGATTGGACAGCAACAGCCTGCAACTGTTTCTTTGTGCCCGCAGGAGATCTGAATCCCCAGAGATTGGATGAGTATTCAACTTCACTGCCTTACTGCTCGAGAATTCAATTGTTATCCCAACCAGTTGATATCAATTTAATTCCTAAGAGTTATGTACTTGTTTGAGTATCTAATGTAGAAGTTGTAACCAAGTTCACTTTACGAAACGGTCTTAATGAATGATATACTGAACGTATGTCCTCTTGATATGTAACTCTTTGTAACTGACCGAATATACCTTTTGTATTCTGATAACCCTCTCGATAAGATCTGTTAGGTTTATATGCATATTCTATGTATTAATAAATGTATCCTCGTGTATTAGTACCTGTGGGTGTGCGTTGTTTGAGTTATATCGCATGGTTGGATTCTAAAGCCACCAAAAGAATCAACTTTGTGATTTACTGCTACAATTAATAATTGTCTCAGTAAATGCCCAAACCCTACAGAACTGGTGCCTTCAGAGAGCCACTATGATATTTGGCGTCCATGAACCGGCTATGAATCACTACACAAGTAATAGGTTTATTCCATGCTGAAAAAAAGAAGAAAGAAAACACATTCCATAAGAATCAGCGCCTTTATATAGCACCTTTAAAGGTGGTTTCTCAAAGCCCTTTACAGGATAAAAACAACAATAACAACAACAACAACAATATTGTATTTCATTGCACTTTGACAGATCATCTTTAAATCAATTGTTGATTTAAAGTTTGACAGTAAATGTTTATATTGTAATGCATACAGCCTCCATTTCTTTATAAAAATTAAAAACATTGTTTGCGCAGCCTAAGAGGGGGGGGGGGGGGGGGGGTTTGGTCTGCTCTCAGTGACAGCTGACAATCCTCCATACACTCAAGTGAAAAATTAATAACGCCAATGTAAATGTCGTATTTACAATTTGTTGATAATAAAAATGTTAAGTTCTCTAAAGCTTTGTGACGAGGAAGTCGTGGTCAAACAGCATGTCGCCCCATATATCAAGGAGCACTTTGGATCAAGGCACTGTCTCTTTCAAGACAACGATCTAAAACACACAGCAGCAAGGGCGAGGCTTATAGCAGAAGGAGTGAACTTGGTGAAAACTCCAGCCGAATCCCCAGATTTTAATCCAATAGAGATGTTATGGCATTCATTGAAAGACTATGTTCGGAAAACTGCTAAACCCAGCACAAAGCAAGAACTTATCACTGTCAATATAATGGCAATAATATTAGCTATTTTGGTTTTCGAATAAATTTTTATTTGTTAAAAGAAAACTGATGGCGCTAGCTGGATTTAAACAGCCGACCTCTCGTTTAGTTGTCAGGCACTAAGACCACGCGCCACTCAACGAGTGGTGAAACAGCCCTACACATACAGTATCAACAGACATTGTACAGCGTATACTATTCTTGTGTTGCAGCACATTAATATAATTATATTGTTATTAATTTCTTTAGATACGCGATTCCATATTATATTCCCTATTAATCAAATTCTAAAAGTATGCTTGTTTACT
This sequence comes from Lepisosteus platostomus, assembly GCF_059453375.1. Classification (NCBI taxonomy): domain Eukaryota; kingdom Metazoa; phylum Chordata; class Actinopteri; order Semionotiformes; family Lepisosteidae; genus Lepisosteus; species Lepisosteus platostomus. Next base: position 22,018,769 of record NC_142621.1, on the reverse strand, counting down.
CCGGTATTGAGTGTATTCGCAGAAAAGCTTAAAACTACCACTTTATACACATGTTTTTTCACATGTTGGTTAAAGACTTCAATGCTTAAAATGTTTAGGGAGAAATGGAATACTGGTGTATATTTTTTCTTTAAAGTACCAAGACCAGCCATATACAGTTTACATACTGTAATACTGTATGTTTATGTTCCAAAATTAATATCGTTTATGGCTTTCACACGCGTTATGCTCCTATTCTTCTCATGCTCAGCTACTGAGATTTCCCTTCAGTGGTAAAATTCCATATAAATATTCAATACTAAAACGGGCACAGTAAAGACATTTAAATCTTTCTACGTGCCACAAATGCCCCTGTCGGTCAACCAATCACCGCAGTATGATGTGTTATGATGCGCGATGACGTAGCCAAATGCTTGCGGTATGTGTTTGTGCCACGCACTTTGAATGGCTGCATCTGTATGTGACCTAGTGCTGAATAGCTGTCTGTTATGCCCAACCCACTAGATGGTGCTGCCTCTTAGATAGTGGTGTCTCTTAGTTCCTGCCAGTTAATTACAGCATTCTGAGCATGTGCAGTAGGGACTGGGAAGGACTGGGTTACAGGTGGAAAAAAATGCAATTGCTGCAGGGAGTTGTAGTAATAATAATAATTGCTTACACTTACAGATGCAGTCATTCAAAATGCACAGTACAAACCCGCAGTACGGTAAACTACCCACAAGACACCGCAGGGCACCGCGGCAAGTGATTGGCTGGCCAAAATGACCGACAGGGGCACTCGTGGTGCATTGGTTGGTAGTGAAAAGATTTAATCATTTAATGTCTTTACTGTGCACATTTTAATCCGCTTAGTTTTGAATATTTATATGGAATTTTACCACTAAAGGGAAATTTTAGTAGCTGAGCATAAAAAGAAGAGGAGCATAATGCATCTGAAGGTAATAAACGATATTAATTTAGGAACATAAACATTACTGCATGTACGTAAACTGTACTGTGTATGGCTGGTCTTGGTACTTTAAAGAAAAAATACACACCAGTCTTCCATTTCTCCCTAAACATTTTAAGCATGAAAGTTTTATGAAACGGTACCCAAATATGCGATTGCTGTATAGAATGAATTTTAATTTAAAAAAAATAATTTAACACGAAAATAAAGCTGTTTACATCTTCCGCCTGAGAACAGTCACCCGTTGCTACCCAACGCAGAAACACAGCCACTAACTAGCAAAGAGAGGACATTAGCTAGCCAATATGATAAAGAAATAAATGATTATTTTGTTTATTTCTTTTGCACATTTATTTGAACATTTCCATCGATTGTACAAGCACTTGGAAACTGTCCAATCCCTAGTTCATCAGGCATTTTCTTTTACGCTGCGGGCATTCTCCCGGTCTGGCACCGGTCTGTGTCTTCTAGGATATAATGCCAGCGAACTCTTGTTTTTATGTCCACTATAACAGACAATCTCCTTTGCTTTTAACCGAGCGTTTAATAATTTCCTAAAATGAAAATGATTTACTTTATTTCCCTCACGGGATCAATAAAAGTATCTATCATCTATCTACATAAACAATCGGACAGAATTCTGGGGTCTCCCCATACCAGAAATTATGGTAGGGCTTCAGAATGGTGATTGGCTGACACAATCTGACACCCCTCTGATTGGAGAAAAAAGACGTGCTGGTTTGCTATACATACTGTACCAGGAAGAGGATTTTCTATTCGAAACGTGTATTTTAAAAGTTTAATTAAGAAGTAAAAACCTTAGAGCGTACACAGATTTCTAAACTGATCAGGAGGAAGAAAAATCACCCGTATTTCGTGCATAAAAAGTGGCTATTAACTATCAAAACCTGTTTTATTTATTTTATTTTTATTTAGATTAAGAGTTCCCGTCACCCCCATTCCCATTTAAATCACAAACCCGTGTTTAATTAAATGTTTTTTAACGTAAATCGTTATCTTTGTCTTATGCATAATAATGTTCACCACTCTGTCCAGCAAATTAATAATAAACTTTATTTTATATAGCGTTTTAAACGAATAAGTAATAAGATTGCTCATAAACCTAATCACTTATTCTACATAAACACAGCGTAATTGCTCTCTGAAAATGCTTTTTCTTTTTATTTAGGCTCAGATTTCAACTATACATCGTATTATTAATAACCATAATAACGACCAACCAACAAAAACAACCATATAAACATAATACCAACCAAAAACATAACAACCACAATACAAAATCAAATATATCAAACAATTAAACTCTCTCAAATTCCTCCAATTATCATAATCCTGCCTCTTATGCAAAACCAAACCATCGTCCCATCGCAGTTTATCCTCTTTATCATAAACAAAATCCACCTCAATTTTCAGCATAAAGCATTACACAAAATCAATACCTCAACACTCCATACTCAACAACGATAATTCACAAACATCCAGAACATGTAACTCCACATTTCCAAATAGACCTCATTTCCATAGCCCATTTTATGTAAACCATGTTTGCTATTAATTCATTTAGGGCTAAAACATGTTCATTGTCTTCCAATGAAAGAAGGGTTCCTTTCGCCGTAGTCGGGTTGACATTAGAAGCTTGCCATCCCCGGACTGTTACACCAACGCATTAGCATGTTAAAGCGATTTCATTGAGGAGCCTAGCTTTCTTAACTAGTAAGTACTGTACTTACTGGGTTTTTGAGGGGGGGAGGTGTCTTTCGCTGGAAATCTCGCCCCCTTCTACTTTGAAAATACCTGTGAAACCGGTTTAATTCGTCACAGCCAGCACTCCCGCAGAGAGGGGGGTTGTACTTGCAGTGCATCGGTATACAGTAGATGGGAAAGCCAGAGCCGACCGCTACACCGCCCACGTGTTATGCTCTTCGTTAATGTCTAAGCCAGAACACATCATTATATCTCATTTTGTATTTCTTAAAAAAAGAAATCGTTTGCCCAGCCTAACAGTATTGTTGTTATTGTTTTTAACCTGTAAAGCGCTTTGAGGAGCCACCTTTAAAGGCGCCATATACAATAAAGTTCATTATTATTACTATTGTTAATTTGCTGGACAGAGAGGTGAACATTATTACACAGAAGACAAAGATAGCGATTTACGTTGCATTGTGCATTGTGCTGCTGTAATACAGTTTTAAATAATTAAAAGTCGAAACAGTATCAGCTTTATTTATGGGTTTTAAATAAAGGCGATTTAAACGCGATTTAAATCAATATAAATGTTTATATTGTAACGCATAGGTGACTATTCATTGTTATTAAAATGACTTAAAATCAATCATGTTGTGATATTTAGAAATATACCATTTGTTTGGTGCGAGTGAAGTTTTATTTAATCTCGGAGCCATACTGATTCTTATGGAAGCCAGTTTCGGCCAGGGAGTAAAAAAAAAACAGACTATGGTATTCTCTCCGATGCAGTGCAGTGAAAAACATATCTCTGATGCTGTTCCTAAATGAATATTGTTTATGACCATCAGACGCTTTATGCTCCTTTTCTTTTTTCCAGTGGATTGAACAGGGAGAGGCATTTCATGATGTACTTTTCACTGATGAAACAACAGTGGCTCTGGAACAGTTTTCAACCATGTCATTTTATAAAAAGGGGAGATATGTGAACAAGCAAAACCCAAAACAAACATGTATGCCATACGGCGTACGCGTTACTGAAGCTAAAAGTTTAGCCTTTGTCACTAATGTAACCACTAAATAAAGACATATAGAAATCCCTTCGTTACAGACTGTATATGGCTGGTATTGGTAGTTTAAAAAAAAAATACACACCAGTATTCCACTTTCTCCCTTAACATTTTAAGCATCAGAGTCTTACATGTGGTTATTTCGGAAACGTTTGTACGTGCTGCTTCTGACCATTTTACTTACCATATTAAGTTTAAGTGCCTGTGGGCACTTTTCCTGTCCGTGGGGGTGGTGGTGGACCGTCTTTCATTAGGTTAGTCTGTTCTACTCTGAGAATGTAGAGGGGGTGGAAAGTGCCCGCGGTCATTTAATTAGTATTAAAATTCGCACTGATTCCCTTGCAAAGATACGGACATAGGAATATTCGTGCGTGGTTAAAAAAATGGCATAAAAACTACAAATTTAAGGCTGTGAAAACATTCACAATGTACTTAATACACAAAGCAAGTGTTCTCACAACTCTAGGAGGTTTTGTGAAAATGCTACAGGCGTGCCAAAATCATTTTTTAAAATTCAAGGTGACTTTACCGCAGTTTTCATTTTCAGATTGTGAATCAAAAAAGGCATTTAATTAAACACGTGATTGCGATTTTTATCAATTACTGTATTGATTGAAACACACATTCTGTACAGATACAGTACAGTCACATTCTCCTGTCGTCCAGTGGTGTAAAAGGAATTAGCAGGTGATTGAGATAACAATGCACCGCCCACTGAGTGGAATGTTCTCATTTGTTCTCAAGTGTAAAAAGAGGTGATAATTCTTAATAATTCCATATCGCATTAACTAACCTCTTCAGTTTATTCCGCCAGACAGTACATTAATATAATTATATCGTTATTTATTTGTTTAGATACGCAATTCCATTTTATATTCCTTGTTAATGAAATTCTAAAAGTATGCATTTGTTAGATAACAAGCGAATTCACAGAAAAGGTTAAAAGACTATCACTTTTCACAAAGTATATCATCCTAATATGGTCAGAAGGAGCACGTAAAAACGTTTCCCAAATAACAACATGTAAGACTTTGATGCTTAAAATGTTTAGGGAGAAATGGAATACTGGTGTGTATTTTTTCTTTAAACTACCAAGACCAGCAATATACAGTACAGTTTACATACAATAATATGTTTATGTTCCTAAATTAATATCGTTTATGAGCATGTGAAAGGCATGGTGAATCAGAGATTCTCAAGAATTACTTTGTATGATTGGAAATGAATGTGTGATCGGATCAACTAAATGCTGTGGTGTTACTTTTTGTCAATGAAAAAATAAACTCTTTTCGTTTACAAAGACGGTTACAAAGAATGTGGACCAGGGTAATACTTTGAGCTTACAGCTTGTCCAAGGTCATTCATTATTAATACTATTAGTAATCTCTTCGGTAAAGACTTTGATGCATAAAATATTCCTGCATAATTAAAATATTTATGATAAAGGTGGTAGGTTGTGTATTTTTGTCCAACAGAACAATCTTGCTTTTATAAAATATACAGCCTTTTTAATGTTTAATGATTAACATGCTGTAATACACTGTTTAAATTTAAAAGTCTAAAGAGTATACAACTTAAATTCTTAATTGAATAAAGATTGTCCCTCAGCAGTGATCAGGATTCGAAACCGACGTTTTCTGGTGACAGCTCAAATGCTGTACAGGAGAGGTTAACCTTTATTAGCTCCACCTGGCGGTTTTACAAGGTGATTCCGGATACTAATAACAAAATCTAATTTGCATACGGTATGATGCGGTATATTGCGACACGCCCACCGTGTTATACCACAGCATATCCCGCTTGTTTTGAATGGCTGCATCTGTATATAGCACTTTTCTGGACACTCCACTCAAAGCACTTTACAGGTAATGGGGATCCCCTCCACCACCACCAATGTGCAGAATCCACCTGGATGATGCGACGGCAGCCATAGTGTGCTGGAACGCTCAACACACATCAGCTATCAGTGGGGAGGAGAGCAGAGTAATGTAGCCAATTCATAGAGGGAGGCCATGATTGGCAAGGGCCAATGGGAAAGTCAGGACCTCTGTTTTATGTCTCATCCGAAGGACGGCGCCTGTTTACAGTATAGTGTCCCCGTCACTATACTGGGGCATTAGGACCCACGTGGACCGCAGGGTGAGCACCCCCTGCTGGCCCCACTAACACCTCTTCCAGCAGTAACCTTAGTTTTTCCCAGGAGGTCGCCCATCCAGGTACTGACCAGGTTCACACTTGCTTAGCTTCAGTGGATTGCCAGTTGTGAGTTGCAGGGTGATATGGCTGCTGGACACAATGGTAAATACAGTGTTGTTTTCCTATTTACACCCTAAATGAGGTCTCAAATCAAAAGTATGAATGAGTAAAAAGGGTTATTTCATAGGATTAAGACAAGATTAATAAAATGAATGTTAGATGTTTGCAGATTTTAACCGAGTGGACTAAGGCCATAGCCAGTTTCTAGACATCTACTCTGGCTTGAAAAATCTGTTTACTCATTTGTAAGTAATGTGTTTCACACGTTCCTTGTATTTTATGCTCCTTTGTTCTTTGTCGAGTCTTATGTTTAGTAGTGAAATGTATAGCATAGGTATAGCACCGTTTGGTAAGTGTATGCCATTGTAAGAGTATTATACTAATTATCATTCCTCTGCGGAGGGAGCTTTGCAAGTTTATCAGAGATAAATCAGAGTTTACTTTCATCGATATATGGGACAAAGCTGTTATGTGGACTTCAGAAGATGAGCCCTATGGAATTGTGTAACTAAGCAGCTAAAGTATCACAAGGGGATGTTTTGGAAACATTTTGACATCCGTTTCTTTTTAAAAAACTTGTATTACCCTTGTAGTGGTAATGGATAAAGCACTGCACCCAATGGTTCAAAGCGCAATCAGTGTATTACTTTTGGTTTGTTTCTTATATAGTGAATACATAAAAATAGTCCCCTATTCTATCTTGTTTTGGCTCTGGCTTTAATTTGTGTTTTTGGATAAATTAAGTGATAGTATTGTGTTTAAGGATTTCTTCATGAAATTCTTTAAGTTAAACAAAGAAGGGAAGAAGGGTTATTTTTACAATTGGTACTCCGAGATTCTGACTGATTTTTATTCCCCTTCATTTAGCTAGGATAAAGAAATCATGGAGTAGTTATATGTATTGGAAGATGTCTGTTTTATTAACAGACACTCCGACTCAAATCTGTGTTGTACAATGATATAAACATGGGTAATGTCATCCCCATTAAACAATGTGCTTATTGCTCAAATCCTGCTAAACTAGAAATTAGACACAAGAAGAGTATTATTGGACAATGTTGTGTAGCTCAGGTGGAATTTCTCTGTAAACTGAAGAGTTATAGAGGAGACACATTGTGTATCGCCTCTTTTTACACTTATATATTATATATACTTGTATATTCCAATGTTAGTGTGACACAGAAGATATTATTAATAAACTTTTAAATCTGAAGCTGTTAACTCTACTTCACATCTGCATGTCAAGATCACAGTTTCAAAATAAAAACATCAAACCTCTGATTGGATGAGAAAGTCATGATTGTTTCACAAAGATGTGACAATTTGTTAGTTACCATTAGGAGAAAAAAAAATATTTTTTATGTATTTGTGGCTGCTGCATTGAACCTCTTTGCAATGGCTGGATATTTGAGAGCTCTCTTTGACAACTGACACTCCTCCATACACTTAAGTGAAAAATTAATAAAAATGCCAATGTAAATGTCATATTTACAATTTGTTGAAAATAAAAATGTTAAGTTCTCGAAAGCTTTCTCAGTCAAGAACGAGAGTTAACGTAGGGAGTTGTGTAAGCATGCATAGGCAGCAAAAGACCAGATAAAGAGGGAAGAAAACGCTTTCAGAGAAACAATGTTTCAGGTGTGAAAAGTAGATCCCCGGTTCAATTGCAGCCTAAACCTTTTCCCACACACCCTGCCCCTGCTATGATTGGAATATACACAAACAAAGCACTGAAAGCTTTACAGTAAATGATCATGTGTTTCACAGACGTAGGGATAGTACGTAATTCTGGATTTATTAATCAAAAATATTATCAAAATATATATATATTTTAAATTGCACCAGGTACTAGACCTTGTTTATATTAAAATTATATCACTTTGCAGTGGTGGACGGTTAGTGGACAGTGCACTATTTTGTCAGCAACCTGTTAATCTGCTTAACACCTGTAGAAAACATTATTTTATTTCTGTGCAGAATGTTTTTTACATTTATAAAATTAAAGTGTTTAAAATGCTTAAGAATTAAAAAGAACTTACAGTTTACACAAAGACTCTAAGCGGAAGAAAAACCACCCATTCTTTGTGCACAAAAAGTGTTTTTTACTGATTTATATACAGTCTTTTCATATTGATTTAAGTGTCCTACTTTTGGATTGCATGATTATTGTTATGATTTCTCTATTATTATCAAATCCATTAACTCAGTCACTTGTGATTATTTTGGAAATATTTTGACACGTTCCTTTTAACTTTTGTACTGTTTGTAATGTGAAAACTTTGATGCAGTACAAATAAATGTATTTCCCACAAGCTATACTGCAATTCCTTCCCATCCCCCAGAACTGTCTATTCTACATAACATTACATACTGTAGCAGGGTTTTGACAGTCCTAACCTTTGTGAGAAGTACGGAGCTGCGTTACATAAAGTAGCTGCAATGGAATATACTTGTAGGTAAAAGTTAATTCCAAGCTGAAAAGAAAAAACACAACATGTCTCCTCTATAACTCTTCAGTTTACAGACTGTCCAAGGTCATTTATTATTAATAATATCTTCCATATCGCATTAAAATTGGGACGTTTATCACAAGTATAAATCCACCTAATTTCTAATCGCTTTATCCAGGACAGGTCACAGTTTCACCAGTTTATACATAATATTTACTATTTTATTTTTTTAAAAGTCTTTGTTAGAAGAAAAACTTGTGCCCGAACCTGGTATTGAACTATTGGCAAACGGGCTGCTTGGAAACACAGATGAGCAGCTTAAAAATGCTTCTAAAGTAATCATGCGTGAATGAGTCAAATTAAAAATAAAACATGTTTACAAAGTGGGTTATAGTAATACTACCAGCTATATAAATATATATTTAGATCCTTAAATTAATACCGTTATTAATTTCTTTAGATAAGTGATTCCATATTATATTCCCTATTTAGCGGATTCTAAAAAGTATGAGGTTTTTTACTGTGATGAGGAGCGCAAGTATTCATAGAAAAGGTTAAAACATGGAATAGAGAGGGAGTTTCAGAAATTAAACAGAGGACTGGAACACCCCGTCTCAAAAATAGATGTTTAATAAATTAAAGTTTGTGAAAACAGTGACAAATCACCCCGAACAAAATACAATTTTAAAATACAAGCAGTTTGAAATTATTAGTTGTTATTAATACATCACTTAACTTTGAACGTGTTGTGATATTTAGAAATACCAACAAATTCAATATAGTGTCGATAATATTTACTATTTTAGTTTTTCAAAGAAATGTTTATTTGTTATAAAAGAAAACTCATGGTGATAACTGGGTTCGAACCACCAACCTCCAGCATGCAAGGTACACGCCTAACCCATTACACCAACACACCACTTAACAACTTAAGCTGTAGCTGAAAAGAGCAGGCAAAAAGTTTCCAAGTAATTGTGGGTGAATGACTCAAATTGATGCAGATGTTTACAAAGAAAGTGTACTACAGTGATAATTTGAGCTATATGAATATAATTATATCGTTATTAATTTCTTTGGATACGCTATTCCATATTATATTCCCTATTAATCAAATTCTAAAAAGTATGCATTTCTTTTACTGCCATAATGATTGCAAGTATTCATAGGAAGGGTTAAAACATTATAACTTTTTATGACGTGTATGTGAAGTGTCAGAAGGAGCACGTAAAAACTTTTCCAAAATAACCACAGTATGTAACCGAATGAAAGACTTTGATGCTTAAAATGTTTAGGAAGAAAGTGGAATACTGGTGTGTATTTTTCATTTAAACTAATGATACCAGCCATATACAGTTTATGTAATATGTTTATGTTCTTAAATTAATATCATTTATGATCTTCAGACACGTTATACAGATGCAGCCATTCAAAATGGGTGGGGTATTTCGTGGCATACCCCGGTGGGCTTGTCGCGGTATCACGCGGTGTCACGCAGTATCACACGGTTAATCGCGTCATTTGACGTCATGCCGGAAACTATCCGGCGTCACCTTGGAAAACCGCCAGGGGGAGCTTAACCTCTCATGTACAACATTTGAGCTTTTAATTTTGAACTGTGTATTACAGCATGTTAATCATCAGTCATTAAAATGTTGGTATATTTTATGAAAGCAAGATTGCTCAGTTGGACAAAAGTACACAACCTACCTTTATCAGAAATATTTATGCATCAAAGCCTTTACCGAAGATATTACTAATAGTATTAATAATGAATGACTTTGGACAAGCTGTATACTCAAAGTATAATTTCTTTAGCACATTTGTACTTGGAATCTGTCCAAGCCATACTTTGTCAGGCATTTTGTTTTACTTCAACGGGCATAATTTCTAACTACGAAAATGATTTAAAATGCGACACTTATCATTCAACAAGAGCTCAAAATATCACAAGGATCCTCAAGAGCACAGCAAAGACTGTATTAAAAGATACTTGTATGAGATACATGAGAATCCAGGCTTTTTTATCAACACTTTCTTTTCCGTATACCAGATTTTATGGAACCACTTCAGAAGGGTGTCAGCCAGTCAGATTCCAGGAATCGGTACTTTAAAGAAAAAATACATACCGGTATTCCATTTCTCCCTAAACATTTAAGCATCGAAGTATTTAACTAGCATGTGAAATAGCGTGTGAAAAAGTGGTAGTTTTAAGCTTTTCTGCTAATATAACATGGAATCGCGTATCTAAAGAATTTAATAACGATATGATTATATTTGTGTACTGCGACAGGGCTGTGTAGGGCTGTTTCGCCTCTCTCTTCATGCGACTTCCCTTGTTGCTTACAGGTCTATGTGCCCGATTACCAACTCATGGGTTGTGTGTTCAAATCCAGCTGGTGCTGGACTTTTCTTTTAACAAACATTTCTTTGAAAAAATAGAATAGCGATATTATGGACAATCAATTGACTTTTTTATTTCAAAATATCACAACATGATCGATTCTAAGTCATTTTTGATAACAATGAATAGTCACCTTCTTCCCTTCTGACAACGGTCCCTGGTTCTGCTTCCTGCTTCTATTGTGTGTGTGTGTGTAATAGAGTAAATTTTTATAGAGAAATGGAGGCTGGACAGTATGCGTTACAATATAAACATTTATATTGCTTTAAATCGTGTTCTGATTTAAATCGCAAACGCGTGTTTAATTATGTGTTTTTTAATCATAATCAGGCTAATGCAACATAAATTGATACAGTATCTTTGTCTTCTAAGTATCTTAATAAACTTTCAGCATAGCTTTCTACCCATTTATATTTATATTTCTTGGGATTTTGGGATCAAACGTGGAAGGATTAGATTGTAATCGTTTTTATTTTTCAAATACGTTTTAGAAAAGTGTAATCTATACCTGCCCAGACTGTACGCCTTCCTAAACCTCGCCATTCACTCCTGTCCTGCTCTTCCCCGCGCACCCCAGCCGGGCGCTCTTCGGCCTCTGCCCGGGACGAATGTATATTTTGATATTTACACCCGGCGCGGCACTGAGGGAGCTTCTGCATTTATAACTTAGTTTTTAAAATTAGTCAAGCAATATGAAGCATCTCCTTTTACTTTTATGTCCCTTAAATACATTGAGCACAGCTTTCTCACCACTTAAGATTACTTTTTGATACCATCCTTACACAAAGCAGAAACTTTCCGATGACATACAGTACAAGTGGAAAGATTACAGATTTTAATCGTCTTTAATTTTGTTACGTTATACGTTTTAGGAACGTTTCATCTAAACAAACACCACAAAACTATTCTCGATTGGATTTCTGAATGTTATGTTACACCTACAGTAGTTCACTGCTTTAAATACATCGAATTAAGAAAGTTAGGTATAGCACTTTAGATCTTTTTTTTCTGAACCAGGGAAAATCTGATCATGTTTCTCTATAACAATAATAAAAAACTTTATTTTACATATCACCTTTAAAAATGGTAGTACCTTTTTTAGTACTATATTTTTGTATTATATTCCCTATTAATCAAACTCTAAGAGTATGTATCGGGTTGTCCACTCGTCCCGCCCCTCTCTGTGTACAGTAGAGCCTCCTGTCCAGCCAGCACATGTCCACAGACATTCACAACAGTGACATATCATAAAACGTTTGCACATATAGTTAAATTATTAGTTGTTTTTCAGGAAGTAAAAAAAAACACTTGAATTACTTATCCAGTCTCTCGAAATAAAGTTATTTTTCAAGCAATGCAACAAACGTCGGGCAATGTGTTTTTTTTAATCCAACATTGACAGCCACATCTTAAATCTTGTCAGTCAGGTCTTTTTTTTCTATTTGAATTGTGGTTTACACATCGCACGACTTTAAAAGCTAGAAAGACAGGTTTCGATTCACATTAGCTGGCGAGCCTTGTTAACAAAAAAACAGACAATACCCATGGAGGGGGAGGTCAAGCCAGAGAGAGAGTTTTTTACCCTCTGTCTAAAAAAACAAATAACCCGGGGCAGAGACTCCGGGGGGATCATTGCGTTGTACAGAGCGGAGCTCAGTCAATTCTTATGGGATGTGTTTTCTTTCTTCTTTTTTCAGCATGGAATAAACCTGTTACTTGATTCATATGGATGCCCGGTTCCGCCGGGGATTCAAAACATTTTTTATTTTTTTTTAATCGGGTATCAAAGGGAATAGGCAGTATAACCCTGTTCATGCACAAACTGTGGCATGTTACATTGATTTGGGTGTCTCCTCTTGCCAGAAAGCTCTAAATTGCATTAAAGAAATTTAAAATAGTATTCTTTAGGTGTGAGGGTAGGAGTGGACCGCAGCAGGCATAATCAGCAAACCAGGAAAACAAAGAACAGGACAGGTGAGACGTGTATCCAGAAAGCGAGTGATCAGAAAAAGGAAATGGTGTTAAGCCCAGGTTTTCGACCCAATTGTTTTAACTTGCTAATGCATCAGACACATTTCCTGGCGTATTGTGTTTTAAATAAAATAGGAGTGTCTTTCCCTGGTATTAGCTCATTGGTATGGTGTGAGTTTTATCTGTACCATACCATACAGTATATAGGTACAGAATTCAAGCTGCACCACTGTATCGCTTTGGTAAGGAGACGGACAATGACCAAAATCACGAAGACTCTCTCACACCAAATAATGAAGATGAAAAGAAACGGGAAGTCAACATGGGACATTGTACGGCAGTTGGCTTCGATGGACATCTTCGTTTCTGAAAGCACAGTGAGACGGCATTATAAAGGGGAGAGGAGGCAAAGAGAATCTAAACCGAGGACGATTCAAAGGTAAATACATTTCTAAAAATACTTTTCTTGCATGTAAATACAACTACGCACATTATTTTTAAAACTAACTGTTGATCTCTTTTTTTTCAAGTCCTATTGTGCGAGCTATCGACAAACTGACTGATGAAAATGATGAGCTACCAGCAATGCAAAGTGTAATGGCTATGGGCTGACCTCGTGCGACCATTGGCCCGACATCGATAAGAAGAGTACGCAGGAGGCTTGGATGGAGATAGAGAAAAACCAACACATGCCCCATGATAAGGCTAAAAAACAAAGAGGAAAGACTCAAGCAAGCGCTCCAATGGATTGAACAGGGGGAGGCATTTCAGGATGTACTTTTCACCGACGAAACAATAGTGGCTCTGGAACAGTTTTCAACAATGGCATTTTGCAAAAAGGGGAGATATGTGGACAAGCCAAAGCCCAAACATCCACTGAAGGTTCACGTCTGGGGGGGTATATCTAGAAGAGGCCCGGGACCACTTCTTATTTTGGAAGGAATTATGGACCGTGTATTCTTCGAGGAAGTCGTGGTCACACAGCATGCTGCCCCATATATCAGGGAGCAGTTTGGATCAAGGCACCGTCTCTTTCAAGACAACGATCCGAAACACACAGCAGCAAGGGCGAGGCTTATAGCAGAAGGAGTGAACTGGGTGAAAACTCCAGCCGAATCCCCAGATCTAAATCCGATAGAGATGGTTTGGCATTCGTTGAAAGACTACGTTCGGAAAACTGCTAAGCCCGTCACAAAGCAGGAACTGATCGATGCGATCTATAAATTCTGGGAGGAAGAACTGACCGAACAAAATTGTAATAATTTTATTAACAGGCTGTTTCGTGTTCTTCCTAGGATTGTTGACCGGGGCGGGGGACATTCGGGAATGTAAGTCTGAGAAAGACAGTCTCACGTTTGTGGAAAGTCTGTCCACAAACAAAACATGTAAAAAAAATGTAAAAAAAACAATTACTTTTTGTCAATGAAAACCGGTGTGTGTGTCTCTCTCTGCTGGATGTCCCTCTCACTCTCTGCTGAATGAATAAAAGCATTTTATTAAAAACGCGTTTGCGTTTGTCTGGTATTTACTTTGGTACCTTTTAACTGTTTTTCGATCTACTGTATTGCTTTGAGATGCCACTTTTAAAGGTGATATGTAAAATAAAGTTTTTTATTATTGTTATAGAGAAACATGATCAGATTTTCCCTGGTTCAGAAAAAAAGATCTAAAGTGCTACACATAACTTTCTTAATTCGATGTATTTAAAGCAGTGAACTACTGTAGGTGTAACATAACATTCAGAAATACAATCGAGAATAGTTTTGTGGTGTTTGTTTAGATGAAATGTTCCTAAAACGTATAACGTAACAAAATTAAAGACGATTAAAATCTGTAATCTTTCCACTTGTACTGTATGTCATTGGAAAGTTTCTGCTTTGTGTAAGGATGGTATCAAAAAGCAATCGTAAGTGGTGAGAAAGCTGTGCTCAATGTATTTAAGGGACTTAAAATTAAAAGGAGATGCTTCATATTGCTTGACTAATTTTAAAAACTAAGTTATAAATGCAGACACTCCCTCGGTGCCGCGCCAGGTGTAAATATCAAAATATACATTCGTCCCGGACAGAGGCCGAAGAGCGCCCGGCTGGGGTGCGCGGGGAAGAGCAGGACAGGAATGAAAGGCGGGGTATAGGAAGGCGTACAGTCTGGGCAGGTATAGATTACACTTTTCTAAAACGTATTTGAAAAATAAAAACGATTACAATCTAATCCTTCCATGTTTGATCCCAAAATCCCAAGAAATATAAATCTAAACGGGTAGAAAGCTATGCTGAAAGTTTATTAAGATACTTAGAAGACAAAGATACTGTATCAATTTATGTTGCATTAGCCTGAATATGATTAAAAAACACATATAATTAATCACGCGTTTGCGATTTAAATCAAAACACGATTTAAATCAATATAAATGTTTATATTGTAACGCATACTGTCCAGCCTCCATTTCTCATTTCTCTATAAAAATTTACTCTATTACAGACACACACACACACACAATAGAAGCAGGAAGCAGAAGCAGGGACCCGTGTCAGAAGGGAAGAAGGTGACTATTCATTGTTATCAAAAATGACTTAGAATCGATCATGTTGTGATATTTTGAAATATAAAAGTCAATTGATTGTCCATAATATCGCTATTCTATTTTTTCGAAGAAATGTTTGTTAAAAGAAAAGTCCAGCACCAGCTGGATTTGAACACACAACCCGTGAGTTGGTAGTCATCACGTAGACTAGTAGGCTACAAGGGAAGTCGCATGAAGAGGGAGGCGAAACAGCCCTACACAGCCCTGTCGCAGTACACGAATATAATCATATCGTTATTAAATTCTTTAGATACGCGATTCCATATTATATTCCCTATTAATCAAATTCTAAAAGTATGCTTGTTGACTCCGGTATCTCTTTAGTTAAAGACTTCGATGCTTAAAATGTTTAGGGAGAAATGGAATACTGGTGTGTATTTTTTACTTTAAAGTACCAAGACCAGCCATATGCTGTATGTTTATGTTCCAAAATTAATATCGTTTATGGCCTTCACACGCGTTATTTTATGCTCAGCTACTAAGATTTCCCTTCAGTGGTAAAATTCAATATCTACAACGGGCACAGTAAAGACGTTTAATGTACTGTAAGTCTTTCTACAACAGACCAACGGATCACGAGTGCCCCTGTCGGTCAACCAATCACGTACCGTGGTACCCCGCGTCATCTTGCATCACGATGCGTGACGCCGTAGCCAATTACCTCCGGTACGTGTCTGTACCGCACACTTTGAATGGCTGCATCTGTACTCATCTTCTTTTATGCTAAGCTACTAAAATTTCCCTTTAGTTGTAAAATTCCATATTAATATTCAATATTAAGCAGATTTAAACATGCACAGTAAAGATATTAAATGAAACAATCGTTTCACTAACAACCAATGCACCACGAGTGCTGCCTATTGGTCATTTTGGCCAGCCAATCACGTACTGCGGTATAATGGACTGAACTGTAAATAATTTTGCACTGTTCGGGGTTGTACCGTGCATTTTGAATGGCTGCATCTGTATACAGTGGTACTACAAGTAATGCTATATCAACTGGATCAATCTGTTTTAGCCTTAACCATGTCATGTAATAATGACATCGTAATCTGGGGATGCTTTCTCAGGTATTAGAAAACTGCACAGCATGTCAAAAACAATGATTGGGTTTTCCAGATTAAAAAAAGGATCTGTTGAGGCACAGAGATCAGATTGTGAGGTAGTGAGTTATGGTTTTCAGAAAAATCTACTTGTGAATGTAAAATAAAACTGTGTAATAAGGCACACTGAGCCTAATTGAGTAATTAGCACTCAAAGAATTGAAATTCCATAAAGAAATGGAGCAAAATTAAATTGTAGATGTGTATGTGCTTCAATCACTCTTTAGAACAGTGCTATACTGTTTCATCTTGTTTATTATTTTAGTAGCTTTTAATGTCTAAAATATTAAACACCACCATTTTCCTTCAGAGTTTTGCTTGAAGTACACACTAAGGGATCCAGTAATTATAGCTATTTCATGCATGGACAGGTTGGTTGCATCCTAAGAGTTGAAAGGCTCTTAAAAACGTTTTCATCAATTAAGCTTTGCACATCTGATACAGCAGCAATATTAAAGCATTCTGTACATCGCTCTGTTCTAATATACCGTACTTTGTTTGTTCTTCGTCTAATCACAAGAATAAATTACTATATCTGTAAACACAAGTATTAGTCCTTGACTATAGTAAGTTTTAATACAGTACAGACTTGTCATGCTTGACAGTTTTTAATGTATGCTTGATTTATTTTACATACTACTAATAAAACTGTATTCACCAAAATTTAGGAATACATTTACAAAACACATCCATTTAATTTTAAAACAGAAATGTTAATGGAGTTTTTCCCATTAACTTTACCCATTAAAGAGTAACTGCAATGCTATTTTCATATTTTGGGGTTAGAAAGAATCAGCATTAATAAGTGCATTTCAAACTTTAATAAAATTAAAAATGTACACAGTAACTTGTAAAACCTCCAATTTACATCACAAATAGATTAAATTTCCAGATACAGTATGTGCATTGCCATGTTCTGAAATTCAGAATGAGGCAACAAACGTTCCAGTGACGTGTGCAGCCCTTTGACATTGTAAGCAAGCAGGATTTTTAATACATGTCTTAATCGAATAGAAATATTGCTTTTGATTTAGAGATTGTTTTGCTGACAAATATTACCTACATGTTAACTCTATATGCAGCTCACATTGAAGCATTTATACAGTGAAATGCCTGCTGCTCAACCTGTATTTATTTACTCATACATCATATTACAGAGACTAGTGAGTAGGAAGGGCTTTTGCTGTTCATGGGAACTTAAATGCAAGTCTGCATCACGATGTCGACTTACAGTACTTCAACAAATTTCACGATTTTGTGCTTAATTCGCAATTTGTATTTTTTTTCTTTAACATCAATTAATTTTGTTACCAAGATTTAATAACTGGTCTGAAAAACTGTGACTGCAGTTCCCCTTAATAACCTGTCATGCCCAGACCGACTCACATCCTGCTATGAATCTAGATTTGGACACTGTTCAATTAAGCCAACCCTTTTTCAGTAGGGCTCCTGATTTAGTTCCCTGTCTTGTTAATTAGAAACTTTATTTAATTTGTTCGATCCTCTGTATCGTTTCTCTATCTTTAGAGTCTCAGTCTCTGTGCAAGTAGTCGTATCTTCCTAAACTTCCTCATTCTTCCTTAGTTTCTTCATTCATTTCTCTGCTTACCTGCTCTGCAATACAGTGGTTCCTTTTTTCCCTTTTTTGTCTTGGGCATCTTTTCTTCATCTTGTTTTTTCCCTTTTTCTTTGTTCTTTTCTCACCTTTTCTCATTCATCATTTTTTCAGCATTGGCTCTCCAGCCTCTCCACCTGACCTTTTTCGGCTGGGAACCTACTGTCGCTTATTTTTTAGACGGCTCCTCAAGAACTGTTAAGCCTACCTGTATCAAATCCATAGTGCACTGAAACCTGCACGTGGGCTTCAACCAATCATTATGCTGCAGCACAGTTTACCACCTGCAGTGACATAACACGGCCTTGAGCAGGATGATTAAAATAAATGGCAGAATGTTTATATTACACCATTTGTTCCTTGTATATACAGTATGTATGTTCCTTTTATTCCTTGAAGGTACGTATAATACCTTCCATAAAGAAAGATACTATACATTTCATTCCTATACTGCAGTGATTTCTTTTACTACTATCAATGTGCTGCAATGTCCCTAAGGATCAATTGCAGCAGAAAAAAAAAAACTAGAATGCCCCCAGGATCTCTAATACCAGACCACAGGTACGTGCCACAGGAAAATCAAGATGTTTTACCCCTTTTATATTTTGCTTTGTGAGCTATATCTACAGTATTCCAAAAGTCTCCTCTTAGGACAAATTATTAGTGTTCTGGAAGAATCTGGATATAGACATAAGGCAGGAAGTATACTGTTTGGTAGATCAGGCTTAAGAATTCAATATTAAGCGCAGTTTTTAATTTAGATTAACTAGAATGAAATACATAAATACCTTTTTTTATAAAGTTTTTTTTTTCCAGAACATATTCAAGAGAACTGAAACAGATTTCTCTTGAAAGCTGCAATACTTGTGGTTATACAACCTAAAATTTAAAATACAGCTGTAAATCAGATCATTTCGAATATGGACATATGATTATAAGTTCATGTTGTGCACTTGAGCATACTCTACATTAGGCAAATTTGGATAAGATAGCTCTGCCTACAGTACCTCTGCCATAGTTAAATCTTGAGTTAGTCTATTAAAACTGCAAGGCATGTAACATTGGGGATAAAACATAAATGGTGCCCTACAGATCCAGCTACTCAGAATGTGCGTTAACACTCATTGCTGTGTTAGAGGTACTACAGCACGACATTGTTGTGTACTTCACTGTCCAAAGACAATTGCTAGGTGGCACTTGTGGTGTGTTAGATGCTAGTGAAACAATTGCTTCATTTAATGTTTACCTACTTGATGTTTTCCAATTAATATGAAATACAGTACTAATGTGGAATTACATAAATAAAGGGAATTTGTGGCTGCTGGAAATAAAAATAACGGAAGTATAACATCTCATAATGTCATAAATGATGTGTAGAAATAAATATATTCATTTATAAATATAAATATTATACATACTCTATATAGTGTATGTACACTATTTCATGTTCTTCATTAACATTTTCAGCATCAGTCTTTTACTCAGGCATTAACTGTAGTTATTTTGGAAACGTTTTAACATGCTTATTCTTTATAAAACACTGTAATATTTTAGGCTTTTCTATGAATACTTGGTGTCCTTATTGTTGGAAAAAAAGTGTAATACTTTTTTTTAAATCCACTTAGTGTGGAATATGAATATGTAATCATGTAACTAAAGGAAATTTGGTAGCAAAAAATAATAAATAATGTTATTAACAATATGAATTTGTGGATTAAATGGCTCCTGAAACATTTAATGAAAACTTGTCCACAGTTTGATTCCACTCTGGCACACTTATCTCCTTTGAAAATATTCGACCAGTAAGCTGGTGGAACACGCACACCCAAAACCCACACATTATCACAATATAAATACAAAAATAACACAAATAATACATGAATGAACATGAATGAGCAAACAAAGTTCAAGTAGGGAGCTGCATCATCATGCGTAGGCTATAAAAGAACAGGTTAAAGTTTATTCCATGCTGAAAGGAAAAGAAAAGAAACAACTTTTTGGATGTGGAGCCATCTTCTAGTGTGAACGAGGAAACTTGTGAATACTGACAATGGCGGGAGTAAAACCCATTTCTACCGGCCAGATAAGACTGACAATCTCCAGCTCTTTAATGCCATGAAGTGAAACCAAAAAAAAATGTTTTTGCATCTCTCTTGAACACTAGGATGCATATAAAAAACTTACCACACTGTTCTACACATTTTCACTCACTAACTCACTTTCCTGAAATGAAAAACAACAACGGCAATGCCAAATAATTATTTACGCACCTAACTGGCTATACTGAAACAAACTAACCTAAAAGAAACATTAAAAATTAAAGACTTGCCCAGCTCTCCAACATTACCCCTCCATAACATTCCTAAGAGCATTAACATTATGTGAACCACTTACCGCAGAAACCTGCAGCCCCATTCCTGTGTTGCATCTGTAAGAATGTGTTTACTAATTCTTTACAAACTTCCTCTTAGGGATATCATAAAAACTAAAAAAAACTGACATCCAATCTAAACTGAAGGTCTGTTTCTTTGTGCACTAAGCAAAATGAGTATGTTTTTACTGCCATAAAACAGGCCACTTGATTGCTGATTGTCTTATGTTAAAACATAAACAAAAAGTTTTAAAAGTATTGCTGTGATTCAAAAAGGGGATAGGTCCATTTATTTTAGCTGGATTTGTGTGAATCTGGAGAACCAAAATTCCAGCTGGTGCTGCCCAGTCTTTTCTCAATCAACAATCAAGTGGCCTGTTTTATGGCAGTAAACCTTCAGTTTAGATTGGATGTCACAGTTTTTTTAGTTTTGTTTTTAATTTCCCTAAGAGGAGCGTCGAACAGAAGTAGTAAACACATTCTTAACAAATGCGACCATTCAGAATGCGCAGTAAAACCCTGTAACACAGGAATGGGGCTGCAGGTTACTGCAGTACGTGGTTCACTGGCCAAAGATGATTGAGAGGTGGCACTACGATTGGTTCATTTAAATTCTGCATGTTTAAATCTGTTTCATATGGAATATTAAAATGCAATTTTACAACTAAAGGCATTGCCGAGAATAAAAATAACAGGAGCATAACATCTCTGAATGTCATAAACAATTAATTTAGGAATATAAATATCTTATACATACTGCATATGGCTGATAGTGGTACCTAAAATGTAAAAAATACACAACAGTATTCCACCTTTTTCGTAAACAATTTATGCATCAAAGTCTTTAACTCAATCACTCTCTGTATTTATTTAGGAAACTTTTTGACATGCTAATTCTAACTATATTGAGTCAATAATCTTTATAAAAAGCTATAATGTCTTAACCTTTTCTATGAATACTTGCTGTCATTATTTTTGTAAAAAAACTTGTACTTTTTTAGAACCTGCATAATAGGGAATAACATATGGAATCACTTAACTAAAGAAATTAATAACGATATTAGTTTAAGGATCTAATTAATAATAATCATAATTGCTTACACTTATATAGCGCTTTTCTGGACACTCCTCTCAAAGCGCTTTACAGGTAATGGGGACTCCCCTCCACCACCACTAATGTTCAGCATCCACCTGGATGATGCCACGGCAGCCATAGTGCGCCAGAACGCTCACCACACATCAGCTATCAGTGGGGAGGAGAGCAGAGTGATGAAGCCAATTCATAGAGGGGGATTATTAGGAGGCCATGATTGGTAAGGGCCAATGGGAAATTTGGCCAGGATGCCGGGGTTACACCTCTACTCTTTTCGAGAAACACCCTGGGATTTTTAATGACCACAGAGAGTCAGGACCTCGGTTTTACGTCTCATCCGAAGGACGGCGCCTGTTTACAGTATAGTGTCCCTGTCAGTATACTGGGGCATTAGGACCCACACAGACCACAGGGTGAGCGCCCCCTGCTGGCCCCACTAACACCTCTACCAATTATATTAATTATAATATATTTACTGTATAGAGCTGGTAGCATGAATGTATTCTACTTTCATTATAAACACCTGCATCAAATTATTTGACTCATTCACTCGTGATTACTTTGACCTGTTTGTTTCAGGTGCATTTCTGAGTGGCACATTGGTGCAATGGGTTTGGTGCATGCCTCTTGGATCTCAGCGGTTCAATTCCTGCTTAGGGTGCAAGCTTTTCTTCTAACAAACAAAGACTCCTTTCTTTAAAATAAAATAGTAAATATTATTACACTGTATTGACTTTATTATTTTTTATATATCACAACGTGTTCAATGTTAAATTATATTAAAAACATGAATGAGCAAACGTGAGTACTGTCAACACTGGGAGTAAAATTCAGTTCAACTGGTTTAATTCAGTTCAATTCAAAATGCTTTGTTCATCTCCATAGGGCAATTTAACACAAGCCGTTACAACTAGCCTTAAAACAAAATCATATATACTATCATTATAATCGAGAATAACAAAGCAGTATTAAAAAGATCACTGAAACTTAACTATAATAACACATCTGATCATTATTAGAAATATGAACTTATTGATAATATATAATTATTTCAAACTTCTTGTATTTTGTTCAGGGTCATTTGTTTTCTCTGGTTTTCATAACCTTCACTTTCTTCTTCTGAGACACATTGGTATGTCAATAACTTTGCAAACAAATGACACAGAGCCTTCAAACCACAGTCATTTTAAAGATGGCAAGTTGTGAAAAACTTCTGTTTCAACAAAATCTAGTACCTGGTTGCAGTTGTAGAAACCTTAGTTTAAATCCCAGGATCCCAGGCATAAGGGAGTTCATAAGGCGAGAATTACTATCAACTGCCTGGCGCTTTGGATAGGCTCCAGCTCCCCTGTACTAGATAAAGAGATTAAAAAATGGATGGAACTAAATGTATGTTTACAAAATGCCTGACCATATAAAGCAGAATAATTACTTTTTCATGACAGCACGCATTACACTACGTTTTTTATGCATCAGTCAAAGCATTCTGAAGTCTCTTGAAAATTTAAAAAAAATTTATTGTAATACTGTATGGCATGATGGACAAATGATAGTTTTTTCAAAAATAAGAAACAATGATGTGTTCCTGCCTAACGTAGACCTTGTATGACTTTAAGAACTATAAAAAATGGGTTTAGACACTTTTTATGCAAGAAAAACTGGTGATTTCACTTCCTTGTGATCAGCTTAAGGTCTCTGTGTAATGTTCTTTGGGTGTGTACCCAATTATAATTTTGTTTGATCAACAAAATTAATACATTTGAACGTGAAGGCCATAACATGTGAAGGCCATAAACGATATTAATTTTGGAACTTAAACATACAGTATATGGCTGGTCTCGGTACTTTGAAGAAAACATACACACCAGTATTCCATTTCTCCCTAATCATTTTAAGCATCGAAGTCTTTAACAAACATGATACCGGAGTCAACAAGCATACTTTTAGAATTTGATTAAAAGGGAATATAATATGGAATCGCATATCTTAAGAAATTAATAACGATATAATTATATTCATGTACCGCAACACAAGAATAGTACACGCTGTACATTGTCTGTTGATAATGTTTCTGTAGTGCTTTTTCAGCACTCTGCATGTGACCTTGCTGGTGGTGCTGTGGGTTAGGTTCCTGACTCCCATGTCACATGGTCTGTGATCGAATCCTGCAGGAGCCATGACTTTTTTTTAACAAACATTTCCTTGAAAAAATGAAACGTTTCCCTGAGTCAGAGATTAAATAAAACCTCATTAGCACCAAACAAATGTATATTTCTAAATATCACAACATGATCGAATTTAAGTCATTTTAATAACAATGAATAGTCACCTATGCGTTACAAAATAAAAATTTATATTGATTTGAATCGCAAACGTGTGTTTAAATATATGTTTTTTTTATTCACAATCAGACAAATGCAACATAAATTGATATCTTTGTCTTCTAAGTATCTTAATAAACTTTCAGCATAGCTTTCTCCCCATTTAGATTTATTTTTCTTGGGATCTTGGGATCAAACGTGGAAAGATTAGATTGTAATCGTTTTTATTTTTTAAATACATTTTAGAAAAGTGTAATCTATACTAAAAAGCTGTACACCACCTGCTATAAAGATACATATTGTAATACTTTCGGGTTCGGATAGGACAGACACAAGAACTCAGACTTGCGGAGTTAAAGCAAGTTAAAGCCTTGATTTTATATACAGTATCACCTTTAAAAGTGGCATCTCAAAGCAAAGTAAATACCCCAACACTGATTGTACCCATCTGGCTAATAAAGCACCTTGAATTGAGAGAGAGAGAGAGAGAGAGAGAGAGAGAGAGAGAGAGAGAGAGAGAGAGAGAGAGAGAGAGAGAGAGAGCACAGACAGGCATTGCGTATCTAAGGAAATAGCCATATAACCTTGTTCATGCACAAACAGTGGCATGTTACATTATTAATTTGGGTGTCTCCTCTTGCCAGAAAGCTCTAAATTGCATTTTGAGTGCGGTTTTTGACTTTTTTTGAATTGCAATCCATAAATAAAGCTAATACTGTTTAGACTTATATTAGGATTATATACTTTGTGAAAAGTGATAATCTTTTAACCTTTTCTGTGAATTTGGTTGTTATCTAACAAATGCATACTTTTAGAATTTGATTAACAGGGAATATAATATGGAATTGCGTATCTAAACAAATTAATAACGATATAATTATATTCATGTACTGTCTGGCAGAATAAACTGAAGAGGTTAGTTAATGTGACAAGGAATTATTAAGAATTATCACCTCTTTTTACAATTTAGAACAAATGAGAACATTCCACTCAGTGGGCGGTGCATTGTTATCTCAATCACCTGCTAATTCATTTTACACCACTGGACGACAGGAGAATGTGACTGTACTGTATCTGTACAGAATGTGTGTTTCAATCAATACAGTAATTGATTAAAATCGTGTGTTTAATTAAATACCTTTTTGATTCACAATCTGAAAATGAAAACTGCGGTAAAGTCACCTTGAATTTAAAAAAATGATTTTGGCACGCCTGTAGCATTTTCACAAAACCTCCTAGAGTTGTGAGAACACTTGCTTTGTGTATTAAGTACATTGTGAATGTTTTCACAGCCTTAACTTTGTAGTTTTTATGCCATTTTTTTGACCACGCACGAATATTCCTATGTCCGTATCTTTGCAAGGGAATCAGTGCGAATTTTAATACTAATTAAATGACCGCACTTTCCACCCCCTCTACATTCTCAGTGTAGAACAGACTAACCTTCTAATGAAAGACGGTCTACCCCTTACGGACAGGAAAAGTGCCCACTGACACTTAAACTTAATATGGTCAGTAACAGTAAACAGTAACATGGTCAGATGGAGCATGTACAAATGTTTCTCGAAATAACCACATGTAAGACTCTGATGCTTAAAATGTTTAGGGAGAAAGTGGAATACCGGTGTGTATTTTTTCTTTGAACTACCAATACCAGCCATATACAGTCTGTAAAATAAGGATTTCTATATGTCTTTATTTAGTGGTTACATTAGTGACAAAGGCTAAACTTTTAGCTTCAGTAACACGTACATATCTCCCCTTTTTTATAAAACGACATGGTTGAAAACTGTTCCAGAGCCACTGTTGTTTCATCAGTGAAAAGTACATCATGAAATGCCTCTCCCTGTTCAATCCACTGGAAAAAAGAAAAGGAGCATAAAGCGTCTAATGGTCATAAACAATATTCATTTATGAACAGCATCAGAGATATGTTTTTCACTGCTCTGCATCAGAGAGAATACCATAGTGTGTTTATTTTTACTCCCTGGCGGAAACTGGCTTCCATAAGAATCAGTATGGCTCCGAGATTAAATAAAACTTCACTCGCACCAAACAAATGGTATATTTCTAAATATCACAACATGATTGAATTTAAGTCATTTTAATAACAATGAATAGTCACCTATGCGTTACAATATAAACATTGATATTGATTTAAATCACCTTTATTTAAAACCCATAAATAAAGCTGATACTGTTTCGACTTTTAATTATTTAATACTGTATTTCAGCAGCACAATTCACAATGCAACGTAAATCGCTATCCTTGTCTTTTGTGTAATAATGTTCACCTCTCTGTCCAGCAAATTAACAATAGTAATAATAATGAACTTTATTGTATATGGCACCTTTAAAGGTGGCTCCTCAAAGCGCTTTACAGGTTAAAAACAATAACAACAATACTGTTAGGCTGGGCAAACGATTTTTTTTTTAAGAAATACAAAATGAGATATAATGATGTGTTCCGGCTTAGACATTAACGAAGAGCATAACACGTGGGCGGCGTAGCGGTCGGCTCTGGCTTTCCCATCTACTGTATACACTGCAAGTACAAACCCCCTCTCTGCGGGAGTGCTGGCTGTGACGAATTAAACCGGTTTCACAGGTAATTTCAAAGTAGAAGGGGGTGAGATTTCCAGCGAAAGACACCTCTCCCCCTCAAAGTACAGTACTTACTAGTTAAGAAAGCTAGGCTCCTCAATGAAATCGCTTTAACATGCTAATGCATTGGTGTAACAGTCCAGGCGTGGCAAGCTTCTAATGTCAACTCGATTACGGCGAAAGGAACCCTTCTTTCATTGGAAGACATATGAACATATTCTAGCCCTAAATGAATTAATAGCAAACATGGTTTACATAAAAGACATTTTTCCAAGAAAGTCTAGCCTTTGTCACTAATGAAACCATTAAATAAAGACATAAATATAGAAATCTTAAGATTTTTAAAATTCATGACTTTGCTAAAATTTATTATAAAATAAAACCGATTACAAACGCCAGGGGAGAGAGAGAACAGGGGAGGGATGTTGGTTTTGCACAAGGGGCGGGGCTATGGAAATGAGGTATATTTGGAAATGTGGAGTTACATGTTGAGGTATAGATTTTGTGTAATGTTTTATGTTGAAAATTGAGGTGGATTTTGTTTATAATAAAGAGGATAAACTGGGATGGGAGGAGGGTTTGGTTTTGCATAAGGGGCGGGATTATGATAATCGGAGGAATTTGAGCGAGTTTAATGGTTTGATATATTTGATTTTGTATTGTGGTTGTTATCTATGTTTTTGGTTGGTATTATGTTTATATGGTTGTTTTTTTTGGTTGGTTGTTATTATGGTTATTAAACGCTGTGTTTATGTAGAATAAGTGATTAGGTTTATGAGCAATTTAATTACTTATTCATTTAAAACGCTATGTAAAATAAAGTTTATTATTAATTTGCTGGACAGAGTGGTGAACATTATTATGCATAAGACAAAGATAACGATCCTGATCAGTTTAGAAATCTGTGTACGCTGTAAGGTTTTTACTTCTTAAACTTTTAAAATACACGTTTCGAATAGAAAGAAATCCTCTTCCTGGTACAGTATGTATAGCAAACCAGCACATCTTTTTTCTCCAATCAGAGGGGTGTCAGATGGTGTCAGCCAATCACCATTCTGAAGCCCTACCATAATCTCTGGTATGGGGAGACTCCAGAATTCTGTCCCATAGTTTAGAAAATTATTAAACGCTCGGTTAAAAGCAAAGGAGATTGTCTGTTACAGTGGACATAAAAACAAGAGTTCGCTGGCATTATATCCTAGAATACACAGACTGGCGCAAGACCGGGAGAATGCCCGCAGCGTAAATGAAAATGCCTGATGAACTAGGGATTGGACAGTTTCCAAGTGCTTGTACAATCGATGGAAATGTTCAAATAAATGTGCAAAAGAAATAAACAAAATAATCATTTATTTCTTTATCATATTGGCTAGCTAATGTCCTCTCTTTGCTAGTTAGTGGCTGTGTTTCTGCGTTGGGTAGCAACAGGTGACTGTTCTCCGGCGGAAGATGTAAACAGCTTAATTTTCGTGTTAAATAATTTTTTTACATTAAAATTCATTCTATACAGCAATCGCATATTTGGGTACCGTTTCATAAAACTTTCATGCTTAAAATGTTTAGGGAGAAATGGAAGACTGATAATGGAATGGAATGAATGATAAGTGCCGCAGTTTAAAAATTTTTCGTAGTTAGAAATTATGAAATGCTCTGTTAAAAGCAAGGGAGTTTTTATGTCTGTTGCAGTAAAAGAAAATGCCTGACAAAGTAGGGCTTGGACAGATTCCAAGTGAATTTTTGCAATTTACGTTGCATTTTCCATTGTGCTGCTGTAATACAGTTTAAAATAAGTCTAAACTGTATCAGCTTTATTTATGGGTTGCAAATTAGAAAAAGTCAAAAACCACACTCAAAATGCAATTTAAAGCTTTGTGGCAAGAGGAGACACCCAAATTAATAATGTAACATGCCACTGTTTGTGCATGAACAAAGTTATACTGCTATTTCCAATATTATTTTGAATCCCCGGCGGAACACATTCCATAAGAATCAGCGCTTTTATATATCGCCTTTAAAGGTGGCTTCTCAAAATGCTTACAGGAGAAAAACAACAATAACAGCAACAACAACAATATTGTATTTCATTGCACTTTGAAAACCAAGTAATAACTTAATTATGTGTGCAAACGTTTTATCATATGTCGCTGTTGTGAATTGCTGTGGAGTGTATCTTATTTGCCTGTCTGTCCTGGCTCTCTCGCTCGCCCTCCCCCCCTCTCTCCCTCAATTCAATTCAATTCCAGGTGCTTTATTAGCATTACAGATGGGTACAATCAGTGTTATTTAGAAAAATAAATCTAAATGGGTAGAAAGCTATGCTGAAAGTTTATTAAGATACTTAGAAGACAAAGATATCAATTTATGTTGCATTTGTGAATCAAGAACACATATATTTAAACCCGCGTTTGCGATTTAAATCAAAACACGATTTAAATCAATATAAATGTTCATATTGTAACGCCTAGGTGACTATTCATTGTTATTAAAATGACTTAAATTCGATCATGTTGTGATATTTAGAAATATAAATTTGTTTGGTGCGAGTGAGGTTTTATTTAATCTCTGACTCAGGGAAACGTTTCATTTTTTCAAAGAAATGTTTGTTAAAAAAAAAGTCATGGCTCCAGTGGGATTCAATCACAGACCGTGTGACGTGGGAGTCAGAAACCTAACCCACAGCACCACCGGCAAGGTCACATGCAGAGTGCTGAAAAAGCACTACAGAAACATTATCAACAGACAATGTACAGCGTGTACTATTCTTGTGTTGCGGTACATGAATATAATTATATCGTTATTCATTTCTTTAGATACGCGATATTATTCCCTTTATACATATTATATTCCCTTTTAATCAAATTCTAAAAGTATGCTTGTTGACTCCGGTATCACGTTAGTTAAAGACTTCGATGCTTAAAATGTTTAGGGAGAAATGGAATACTGGTGTGTATGTTTTCTTTAAAGTACCGAGACCAGCCATATACTGTATGTTTAAGTTCCAAAATTAATATTGTTTATGGCCTTCACATGTGTTACGGTATCCTCCTATTCTTTTTATGCTCAGGCACTAAGATTTCCCTTCAGTGGTAAAATTCCATATAAATATTCAATACTTAAACGGGCACAGTTAAGACATTAAATATACATAAACATACTGTATACAGTACAGTTTGCATATGGTAATATGTTTATGTTCCTAAATCAATCTCTTTTATGAGCATGTGAAAGGCATGGTGAATCGATTCTCAAAAATTACTGTACTTTGTATGATTGGAAACAAATGCGTGATTGCGAAATGCTGTGGTGTTACTTTTACAAAGACGGTCAATGAAAAAAAGAATGTGGACCAGGGCAATACTTTGAGTTTACAGCTTGTCCAAGGTCATTCATTATTAATACTATTAGTAATATCTTCGTTAAAGACTTTGATGGCGACAGCTCAAACATGAGAGGTTGAGCTTTATTAGCTCCACCTTGTGGAAATTCCGGATACTATAATTTTACTTGCGGTATTATAGGAGAATTTACGGTAACTCATGGTAGACTGCGTAAAGCGCACTGCAAAATAATGCGGTATCGCCCGCTCGTTTTGAATGGCTGCATCTGTAGCAGTGTCGTTCTAAGGAGAGTTTGAAAGTCTTGCCTTTGCTTCTCTGCTGCCACTCGAAAAATAATAGCATCATGCTGAACTTGGCTTACCTAGAAGGTATGGATAAGGTCTGACTCAGGTCCAGTCCACGAGTAAGACAGAGGTGGGGAGAATCTCAAAAAGTGAATCTCAAGAATCTCACTTTGATTGTAGCTCATTGTAAGATTTCCCTTCAGTGGTGAAATTCCATATAAATATTCAATACTAAAATGGGCACAGTAAAGACATTTACTGTAAATCTTTCTACGGCAGACCAACGGACCACGAGTGCCCCTGTCGGTCAACCAATCACGTACCGCGGTACCGCGCGTCATCGTGCGTCATAACGCGCGACGCCGTAGCCAATTACCTCCGGTACATGTCTGTACCGCGCACTTTGAATGGCTGCATCTGTATGTTCTGCTGCAGAGATATAATAAAATGAAATTCCATGTGGACATTGGCTAAAAGGATCTTCAACACTAACAGGTCTGGGGATTCAGCTGGAGTTTTCACCCAGTTTTCACAAGCTGTCTCTTGTTGACTTCCCGTTTCTTTTCATCTTCATTATTTGGTGTGACAGTCTTCTTGATTTTGGCCATAGTCCTTCTCCTTACCAAAGCTATAGTGCAGAAAGTTGTCTGTCCTGACAAATGGTACAGAATATCTGAAGAAGGCTTCACAGCTGAAATGTTGTTTTTTATCTCTTCTCTTTTTAACGTTTAATAAACCTATTACTTGTTCCCTTACTGTAATTACTGCATGATTTCTTTATCTGATTCAGCTAAATGAGGAGAATTTAATCAGTCAGAGTCTTGTAGTGCCAATTATAAAAATTACCCTCTTCCTTCATTTGTTTAACTTGTTTAACATGTTGTTATATTTAGAAATATAAAAAATGTGAATATAGTGTCCATAATATTTGCTATTTTAGTTTGACAAAGAAATGTTTATTTAAAAGACATCTCATGGTGACAGCTGGATTTGAACTCCCAACCTCAGACATGCAAGGCACACACTTAAGCTATTACACCACACAGGTAATCACTTAGGAATGAGTTAAACCGATGCAGACATTTCCAAAGAAGTGTACTACTGTGATAAGTTGCGCTACAGTATATGAATATAATTATATCTTTATTAATTTCTTTAGATATGTGATTCCATATTATATTCCGTATTAATCAAATTCTAAAAAGTATGCTTTTTTTATTATGCTAACGAGCGCAAGCATTTACAGAAATGGTTAAAACATTATAACTTTTTACAAAGTATATAAACTTAATATAGTCAGAAGGAGCACATAAAAACCTTTCCAAAATAACCACAGTATGTAACCGAATGAAAGACTGCTGGGCTAACCTTGGGCGGATCCTTTGGTTATACGCGGGCAACCTCCGTTCTCAGCTCTTAGAACAAAGTTAAGTCCTGGCATTCGGACACACTGGCCGTTATGTGATTGTCCGAGATGAGTTTAAGAATGTCCTGGAGGAGCCACATTCTGGGCCTTGTGCTGTCTGTTTTATCTGGAGGAACTATGGTCGTTCATTGGTTGAATGTTCTGCGGGGATTCGAGACCCACATGGGGTTACCCTTCCCTACCAGTTCCTGATTGGCTGATCAAGGTGGAGGATGAATAACCATGCTCTCTAACATTAGGGTTGTAAACAACCTGGGATGCGACTCTCCCAAGGAATCTCCCAGACAGTAAGGCGCTAGAGATGACCATTTATTAGGGTGGCTGTTGAAGCTCAGCCTTGGGAGCTGTTCCTTATCAGGAAACTCTATCAGCTAGAAAAACACCTTAAATGTGAACCGAAGGGAATGGCCTCTTTGTATCCAGCACCACTGAGATGAGGGAGAGAGACTGGCAAGGGAGCAGCAAACTTAATTCCTGTATTTTTAATAAGCCTTGCCGCTACAACAGTAAAGAGATAAAATGATTAAATCGTTTCACTAACAACCAATGCACCACAAGTGCCGCTGTTTGTCATTTTGGCCAGCCAAATCACATACCGTGGTACAACGCAGTGAACTGTGGGTATTTTTGTGCGGTATGGGGTTGTACTGTCATTTTGAATTGCTGTATCTGTATAATGAGGTAGATGGTCTAGGTGTGGTTTGAGGGGCATGGCCAAATGTGTTCGCCAATCGCACAGCTTGTGGGTAGAAGCTATTGAAGAATCGAGTGGTAAGTGTCTGTATGCTCTTGTATCTATTGCCTGAGGGCAGTAGGGTGAAGAACTCATGCCCAGGGTGGTCCTGTGATGGCCAGAATTCTACTACGGCAGCAGTCCTTCTGTGAGACCACGGCCGATGATCTTCTGGGCCACATTCACCATTCTCTGAAGTGCCTTTCTCTCTCGAAAAGAGGTGTTGCTGTACTACACAGTGATCCCGTTGGTGAGGACGCTCTCGATGGTGCAGCAGTAGAAGTTCACCAACACAGATACTGGCATCCCCCATCGTTTGAAGCACCTCAGGAAATAGAGGCGCTGCTGAGCCTTCTTCAAGATAGAGTCCATGTGCACAGTCCAGGTTAGATCATTAGAAATGTGAATTCCCAAAAACCTAAAGCTGGTGACTGTTATCACCAGTTGGCTGGGTACGATGGAATTGAATGCTGAACTGTAGTCCACAAAAAGCATGCTCACATATGAGTATCCTTGCATTTATAAATATCCCTGCATTTATGATGTAGTCCCACCCCATTAGACTTAACAAAATTCCTAATTAACCGAGCATCCTTTTAGACTCCTTATCCCTTCTACTTACATTTCTAGTAGATCCACCTGTAATCATGTCCTAGATCCTTTTAAATTCACAACAGTTAAAACTCACAATATCAACAAAATATCATAAGAATTTGTGATAAGAGAGATAAGGATGTATTCTGAGAATTGTGTTGAAGATTACTTTGACTTATATACTAAGGAGATGCTTATCAGTCTATCTATCCTACATACATATAATATATAATAGTAAAAAATATTTTTACTATTTCTTCCCTGATCACCAGTTTGTATGGGTCACCAAAACGTTTCTGAACAAGTTATTTTATTTTAACATAACAAATCAAATCTAAACTTTCCAAATCTGGTAAAATTTGCTAAGAATGCCATCAATTCAGATTTTTAAAAATTACTTTGTCATGTCCTTTAACACCTTGAAAATAAAGTCGAATTATCTAACATAACAGTTATCTAACATAACTGTGTGTCACAGTTAAAATCAAGTAACTCCTCCAATTTGGATTGAAATATTTTCAGAAATATTTCATTTTGATTGGTCTTAAAATTACAGAAAAGGGTGTATCAATGATCTGTTGATTAGTATACATCTGCTGCAGTTGGTATGGTGATCTGATATTGACACTGGTAGTACAGTATCTCAGTACTGTGTACCGGAGAAAGTTTGAGATGCAAAAATATAGGTGATCATGACATAATCATAGCTATTCCTTTCCTCCTTACTCTGAAATCAAAATGCTAATGTAATTACCTGTATACCAGGAAACGTTGCTGTGAGCCATCCGTGTGCTAAGGTCTCATCACCAGTAGCTAGATAAGACAAAGGCTCCTCTGCGTCAGGGCTGAAGAACCCTAACACCTCTTTCAATGGACTTTTCTGTCCTTCACTCTTGGAGAAGATGCTAATAATTATTAATGAATAATTGTGTTAAGACTTCCAACAGAGAGTTCAAAATCTTTTGCAAGTTCATCAACGGTGATTTCTATAGTGCAGGTTGTTTCAGAACTGGTTGTGTCCAAGGCCTGTCCAGACCTGGACAATCTTCAGCTGATTCTCTGCCATTTTACAGGTCCTTCACCCATCATTTCACTGTGGAATAATGTATGGCAGCTTTCCCATTAGTCGAGCACCTATAGATTTGCTTAGCAGTGCATTCTTTCTTGCACACAGATTTGATGAATGCACATTGTTCAAGTTATGAAAAGTCCACCATGACCCTGGAAAGAACAGAACGACATTAGTCATCCACAGATGGTGATACAACCGTGAAATTAGGCATGAATTATACTTACTTTAAAAAATGCATGTGTACAGTGCAGTAGCCACAGTCTAAGTACATAAATGTGGGTTGCAATAGTATATGGATTTAGAAACGTGGTCCCTAGTATGTTTTGTTGCAAACATAAAAGAGAAAACAATTGTAAAATGTGTGTTTTTCTTGTGAACTGTCAGTTTCTAATTTAAATTGTCCAGCACCTGAAGTATGATTTAATGATTATGAAATGTGCCACAAGTGTCCTACCTGATTGAACTGGATAAAAATTAAATCTGCAGACCTTTTTTTAACTTTTGTAAAATTGGTAACATGCAGCAAAACCTTAAGATCACATAAAAAGGTTTTATTAATATTATTATTATTATTATTATTATTATTATTAAATTATTATTATTTAAAGAACTAAGATACATTTAGAAATCATAGTAATGAGAATAAAATACTATTGATTTCCAATTGTTCATTAATTATAGACTAACTAAACACATTCTCCGTCATCTGAAGTTAAAATTTTGTTACCAACATGACAGATTAGATGCATAACAATGATATTATATTATTTTGTCTATTATTGATTCATCACTTATAGCAGGTTTCACTAAATGAAAACACATGATCTAACAACAGACACACCTTGATTGAATATATTTTTTTAGCAATAATGATCAGAGAAGTATCATTCTCAAGCAAAAGAAGGGACGCTAACTCAGTGAACTTCCTCTTATCTTCCTCTTACCTGTAAAGTGTTTTGGGCGTGTTTGTGATGAACAAAAAACAAACTGGTAATCTCCATATTTTTCAAAAGTTGGGTCCTGTAGTCCCGCCTCAAGGGGGTCTGTCCAGCACATTTTACAGCTTTTTAAATCTCCAGCTTCTTATTAACATGGAAACGCTTCATCTTCTCTGTCAGCAAAATAAATAAATAAATTCAATGAGGTAATTACAGGTTCAAAGGGCAAGAAAATCGTAAACCTTCTGGCCCAGTAGGACTAGAATTATTTACCACTTTTTTTCAAATCTGACCAGGATTGACCATGTGGCACTGCATAGATCACAAATCACCAAGAACAGCCAGGCTTGGTCAACTGTGGGTGTCCTTGGCTTATTATGCAGCAATGATCCCTGGAACTTTCTTGACAGGTGGGTGTTACAAAACCCTGGATACAACCTCGGGGATGGTGATTGGATTGAACCCTAGTGCAAGATAACAGAGAGTGGCAGAAAGTCCCGAAGAGACCTGACTGGTTGTAGCTTGAGTGCTCTGGGATGGAGGAAAAGTGAAGTGACCTCAGCCCGTCGATTGAAATCAGGGAGCCACCACTCTTGAGGTGTCTCTCACATTTGGAGCATTCCTAATGCCGAGTCCCCCCAAAAAAGTAGGACCACATGGGTCTGGTGGACAGCTCTTTTATATAGTCCAGGGTGCAGGCTGGCAGACTGGCAGACTGGCAGACTGACTTGGAGGAAACTTAAAGGTAAAAAAATAAATAAAGAAATGCTGTCCATGGCAGGTTGGCAAAGAAAAAGAATAGATGAGGCATGACATTCAAGGAGAGGCTGGCTTTCTGCTTCCCTGGTGAAAAAAGAGAAAGGGATGCAGCCTTTGTTCAAATTAGTTTAGGTGGGTAGCTGCATTAGCATGTGTAGTCTACAAAGGAACAAGTAATAGGTTTATTCCATGCTGAAAAGAGAAGAGAGAAAACACAATGTTTTGGCTGGGTTAACCTCACACCAGAAGAACACACCTGTTGTGTTTTCTCTCTTCTCCTTTTAGCATGGAATAAACCTATTACTTGTTCCTTTGTTTAAATTGCCCATCAACCCTAATCTATGAGCCTTGGTTCTAGGGGTGTCGCTCTCTGAGAGGAGTGGTCTCACCAAATTCTGACAAAGCAGAGAACCCCCTCTCTGTCTGTGTGCACTGCCAGGTTCATTACTCAGATGGAAGCACCCAGGTGTGAATGGCACAAGATAGCCAGGGGACCCTTGGACCAAACTGCTTTTGGGGGATACAGTCAGAGCACGAGAACACAGGCATCCTCAGGGAGGTCAGGCTAATGGGGTGTCACCTGGCTTTCCTACTGCCTGGCACACATGGTAGGAAAGGAAAGGCTCTGTTGAGGTGTTGGAAGGTGGTTAGGAAGGAAAAAGGACAAAAGCAGACTGGAAAAGAGAGTGAGAAAGGAAAAAGCCCTGAAAAACTGGAGCAAGAGTGCTGCCTCAGAGAGAACTTGGGAAGGCAACAGAGGTGAGGGTACTCAGAGAAAGGGACCAGTATTCAGATGAGGGCTTCAGTACAGGATAAAGGCTGTTTTGTCAGGGGGATACAGGCAGCACACAGAGAAGCCTGGGCTCCTGGAAGGGGGATGCTCCCCCCAGAGTGAAGTAAGGCTACAGTCAGAGGAAAGGGTTGCCAGTGAAGTGGAGTTCAGGGCTCCAGGATGATGGCCAGGAGCCATGTGGTGAAAAAAGTTGGCTGGAGTGAAGTCTTTATGAGAAGCGTTCCCTGGCTGCAGACCTGAAGACTTGAAGGGAAGCCTCTGAGTGGACTTGAGAGATGAAGGGAAGTGCTGTCAGGCTGATGAGTCTGAGAGAAGCAGATGTTGCTTCGGAGTGAAGTTGGGCAATTGATGGAAGATGGAGACCAGCTCAGTGTAGTCCAGGTTCCAAGGCAGAGAACCAGTCCACAATAACAGAGGAACATGGGGAGTGTGAAGGCGAAAGTACTATCAGTAACGAATATTGGATTGATAATGAAGCACCACAACAGAGGTGCTTCAAAGAAGAATTGAATAATTTAAATCATAATTATTAATTAAGATGAATTTCCTGAAAAGGGATCTGGTCTAACGGCAAGCCCTAGAAAACCGTGAGTCCTCGTGAGAATGCAACCATGGGGGCTGAGAGATACAGCAGTCCTATTTATCATCAGTAATAGCAATGGGCCTATCAAGTCAAGAGTGTTCTTGAACCATTTGCCCTGCTGGCATGGCTGTAGTGCTAAGCCAAGTTTATTAACAGTTCATTCCAAATTGGGAGATTATAAAAAGAAAAACTTCTGATTTTGAGTTTTTAATAACAATAAAACAATTGATTACTATCCATAGTAATATCTATCTACAAAAACTGAAAAACAACAGTGAACAAAATTAAATACTTGAAAAGTTATCAATGAGCTGTGATTTTACATCAACATTAACCTTTGTGTTATCTTTGAAAAGAATCACATAGTCTGACATTAAAACTTTTTAAAGCTTCATTCAGTGGTACACACATCAGAGGTGACCTCACACAGTAGTGTCAACATATTGGGAATTGTGTTTTGCAGTTTTTATAAAAACAATACACACATTCATTTGTGGTACAAAAATATGTTTTTATATTACATATCAGAAGGTGTGCCTTCTAATTTTAGTTTAAAAAATGAAATTACATAAATATATATTGACATTTCAACTTTCCATAAGTTCTTTATAAAAATCAATGTACTTGTGCCAGTTTGACAAATGGCACCCAATATTCAATTAATTTAACACCTTGGTTTAATTAAGTCTGTAATAAAAAATAAATGATGAAAAAAGATATCCTAAGTATTAATGTACGTTCTGTGCTAACATCATCCTTTCCTTGGAAGAATTTTGCAAAGAGCGTGCCAATAATGTAGATCAAAACCCTTTATCTGTCAAGGCAAAATACAGTCCTAGAGGTGTCTTCTTTAGAGGAGTCAGTTTTAATCAGTCAACACTTGGGAATGAAAAAGAAAAAATCTAAATTTTAGTAAGGAAGAAATGATTTTCCTTGCTGCTATTGAAGTTAATGCTGAATATGTATAAATTCAAACCTCTGAAGGCTTAAATTTTGCTCTCTTGATTTTGGTCTGGTTTAGAGAGTTCCTTTTCTCTGCTTTGCATTTTTCAACTGTAGGGTATTTTAATGATCTCATGAGTGGCAACACTAAAAATCCCCACTGCCATTACACAGGAAAGCTTTGTGAATAAGTAAAAGAAAGGAACTTTTTTAATATAAAATTTCCTAAGAAGTTTTGAGGTAAGAAATCAGTTTTTAAAACAACTATATCTTTTGTAATTTTATTTTTTAAATTGTAGGAATTCTTGCAAAAAATATTATACCATCTACATACTTGTGAAATAATTTATATAATATGTATGTCTCACTTTTCCAAAACTGGCATTTCTTTTCACATAAAACAATTTTAAATTGTGCATTTGAGTGAACACAAAAATAATTGTTACTGCTGTCATTAAAATACAGTTCCATACCAATCCTGTAGAAAAGTGTGTCGTTGCTAGGGTTACAATGAAGGTAAGCCATGCGTTAAACATGTTTATATAATTAAAAGAAGACCCATGAGAGATTTTGTGACCCAATGCTATGTAAAGTTGCCAAGGCTTATACTGTAGAAAACTCTCCACATAACACATATGAAGGGGATTGTGTGAATTTACTCTCACAAATTTTATTGTAAGCTTGTAAGCTATTGTGTGCCAGCAAAACATGCAGTCTGCACACGGATTCACAACACACAGAATTCATTTATTGATTCATAAAATGTGTACATAAAAGCATTTAAAGTAATGCATGAAAGTCTGCCAGGATATAAAAGACAACTGATACATGGTGATCAAGCTATTGCAGATATCAAGAAGAGCTACAGAAAGTATTTTCCATTTTGTTTTACTAACTCGTTTATAAGTCTCATTGCAATATACTCATCATTTAAACACTCATGAGTAAATACTACTACTTACATTAATTAATTTGATATGGATATGTGTTACGATAGCAATTGAATTCTTTAGATTAGTAAAGTTGAATATTGAACCATACTATTACACAACAATTTATTCACAACTCCCATGCAGATTGTAAAGGGAACAACTGACAGAGTCTGTCACTTGTGTTCAATCCGTGCTCTACTGGCTCAATGTTCATCCATTCTTGATGCGACTCGAGGTGTTAGGGAGAGAGAGAAGTCCTGCTGTAGGCTCACGATGACTATTGGCTATCTTCAGTGTGACATCTGGGTTAGTGTTGAGCTGAACTGAGAAAAAGTGTAAGGGCTGCCTAGACACCCAGATAACCAGGTAAGTAGACCACTGGATTTATAGAGCTAGGGAAGGGAGGCGTGGAGTCCTAGGTACCCTGGTCAGTTTGTGATTGGCTAAGATTTAACACAACTGTCAGCAGGGTCTGCGTCTCTGCTACACAGTCAGGCCAGCAACCACTGCTTGAGACAACCTCCAGCTGTGAGTAGGTGGAGCTGTAACAAAACATATGTATGCAGGGGTGACTGTTTGTTCAGGGTAAGTCACACAAAAAGAGGAGAATCTCAGTTTGGTCCCATTGTAACAGCTACTGCTGAATAATAATTCAGGTGTGTCGACAAAAGATCAACTGTATTGCTTCGGTGATCAAGCAGATGCACGGTGGTACTGTAGCTAGCTGTTTGTGAGGTCCCGGCTACAGGCTGGACCATCGGCAGACTGCTATCTTTAATTACGGGCTCACTCTCTAACTCTTGGCGCTTTGAGCAAAAAGGTTAAGTCCCAAAGTTTGGACAATAGCTTAGACAACTCATGGGGAGAGCTGGTAATAGTTGATGTTGCTGTACTGAGAGATTCTACTTTATCAAAAGACTACCTCATCTCCCCAACATTCTAGAACACACAGATCATGACGCTATTCTGTGACTGGGACCAGGGAGTGGGGCCTCACTGAAAAATCTACAGCAAAACTTAATTCTGTGACTTATTAATAAGTATTGCTGCTACACATATTTAACTTAAACTGTACTTAATATTTTTGTAAGAATTAATGTTTGAAAATATTTTACATTACACAATAACTACAAAAAAATACAAATTGCTTTATCTTGATTAATCATTTAAGTGTACAGTAACATACAATTTTCAATTTTGTTATAAGTGAATAAAAAAATCTTCATATTCTCAAAAGCCAGCAAATTTAAGTTTTGCATCATGTGCACGTTATCATTAGCCCAACTTCTGTAAATATGAATCACAGTTTGTTATCCATCCATTTTCTAACTACAAACACAGGGTGAACATACAATCTCCACACAGATAGCACCACAAGTCCAGAAATGAACCCTGAACACTACTGCTGCAGGGCAGTTATGCTAAGGACTGTACCACCGTGCCACCCACTGGTCACGAATAAACCTATTCAATACAAAAATCTGTTTGTAAAGTTTTTTTACCAAAACCAATCATTCTAGATGAGGTCTTACTGGGGCATAAATAAAATGATAAACTTAATTATATATCATAACTGTTTGATTTTTGTCTTTTTTATTGCTTCCCTTAATTGTCCAGAAGATGAAAATAATGTGTCAATATAAATACATTATAAATACATTATCTTCACATTATCCAGCATGTTTCTAAATCAAGTTTTTTTGAATGAACAATAAGGGTAAAATAATAAATAGTAGGGGTCCTTAAAAAAAAAATTGTTCCTTCTTATATTTAATAATGATTCTACAGTACAAATAGTTCCTTTAAAATGATGAACAGATACTGGAATTTCTCTAATGCAAAGCTTCTGACCTAGTAAAAATGTATAATAAGATTACATAAAGGGTATTAAATGGAAAATATGTCAAGTATGGTAACATTGATGCCTTCTATGTATGCATTTCTGAGCTCAAGTTAACTATTTTTTGCATGTACTTTTTTGAAATGTTGTTTGCAACTATTAGAATGTTTTCTTTTGCTATTGTAAATAAGAAGTTTTTAGATTATTACTTACTGGCATGCACAGAGTTAACATCTGTTATGATCTCAGCCATGTTGCTTTGTGCATACCATAGGGTTAGGATCATTCCACAATCGATATATTTAATTGCTCTTGTGTTGTTTTGTTGTATCAATACCCTACCAGCTTTAACTGCTCCATCACCAGTTACTGGGACGGGTTGCCTGGGAAACGGCCGCATGGCAACAGGATCAGAGCCTGGGGGTTGTCTGCTGCTCAGGCTGCTCTCATTTTACATCACATTTCCTCACTAGATGGTGTGCAAGCCACTGGAGAATAGACTTCCTCATACAGTGCAGTTCTGACAAAACAAACCTGGAAAACTCTCTGGAACGCCATTTCTTGAGCTTTTCAGGGAGGGAAGAGCTGGAATAAGAGCTTTGTAAAGATTTGCAGACAAACAAGGGAAAGCATTTTAGCAGTAATGGACATAATGATTGTGGTGCAAGATGCATGTTTCTCTGGTCAGTGGTTTACTGCTATAATTCTAAGTCTCTGCTGCTTTCTGCCCTCCTGCTTGCCTGCTGGACAAACTGTGGACTTTCCCTGGATCGGGGTTGAAACTGTGGTTATTAGGCAAGGGGACACTGCTATCTTAAGGTAGGGAAAAACATATTTAACTGCCTTTTCACTTACAAAAACATAAACAGACTGTTACACACATCTTTGTCGTAGTGCCTCTTAAAAGGTTAAGATGCTGTTAAAAGTGGCTTCAAGCTAAGCGCTGCTTATAATCTTGTTACACTTATGCATCTTACTTATACCTGGTCAGTACTTTACTTTTGCTTTTAACTAGGTCAGTTAAGAAGCAGTGTGATGTATGATTTTCAATGCATGATGCAATCTTAAGACTTTTGCTATACTTTTTTTGTCATTATATTGAGGGTTTGAATTTCATGAGAAAAAGGATGCTAATGGAAAGGAAAGAACTACATGAAATACAGATGTGAGTTTTATTTTTACAATCTTTGAATAGATCACTTTCCTCTAGCACTCCTCACAAGTAGTAGTATTTAGGTTTCTTGTTGTTTTTCACAATTATTTTTTAAACCCAGCGTCATTCTTCAGAGTCCTTAAATTTTGTTTTTACTTTGACTATGGATATCATCTGTATATATTGCCTGTGAAATGTAATAAAATTATAAAAAATATAATTTTACGCGATTCTAAATATAGTGATATTCTAAGTATACTTTCTTCAGATAATATATATACAGTATATATACATAATATATTATATATGCCTGGTAGCCACACACAAATAAAGATCAAAAATCAGTTTTGTAGTATAAATTTATATCATGTTGTTCTTTAATTGCATTTTGGGCATCTTTATGAAAGTAACCTATGTAGATATTGTTTAGGTAATAATAAAATGTCATAGGCATTTAATAAAAATAAAGAATTAAAAAATTATATTTACAGAAATCAGAATGTTAGTGGTCAAATTTTAAATTAGTATGCTTAGGAAATTAGCTATTTTGTTTTCTTTTGTTAAGTGAAACAATTAATGTGGAATAAAACTAAGATAAAAAATAACTGTTAGATGCAAAACAGAAAAGTGAGAAATAAACGCACACTAACCAAAGCCACATCTCCTTCATTAATCTTAGTATGGGCATGCTCAGAAGGTGACAAATAGACTGTCACAGTTTTATCTCCAAAAATGTCTAATAGAGAAGGAAATAGGTTATTATTTTAACCTAGCTATTTGTGTCCATGTGATGAAAAAATAATTTCTTAAAAGCATGTATTATACAGTAGTGGTAATTGTAGGTGTATCTTAATGATCTGGGGGAGTTTTAAGATTATACCAAGTAAGATCTGCATGAAATATTATTTTTCAAAGGAGATTAAAACAGTGCCAAGATTTATGGAAATAGGAACTGAACTGCAGAGACTCTGAGATAACTCTTTTAACACATTCATAAATGTGACTAAATGTGTGGATTGTGGCTTGAAGCGACTGCTAGAGGGAAAATAGCTGCCTAGAATTCACTACAGGAACTGGTCATTTGGATATGCT
This sequence comes from Lepisosteus platostomus, assembly GCF_059453375.1. NCBI lineage: Eukaryota > Metazoa > Chordata > Actinopteri > Semionotiformes > Lepisosteidae > Lepisosteus > Lepisosteus platostomus. The sequence goes on along the minus strand of NC_142621.1, from coordinate 21,975,798 downwards.
GCTACAGTGCCAGATACTAATGAGTGATTCTCAGCATTCTCGAATATTTTTAAAAAATGTAGAATTTCGTTCAGTTTTCAGTCTCAACCTGCTGGTAACTGATAATACCAGTTTTATTGTTATTAATAGTTTATGGGACATTTTGCAATTACCCTAGCAACAGTGATGTGAAGCACCATATCATGTACCATATTGCTTGCATGCCCATAGGCTGTTGTGTCACACAGCCTTATGCTTTAGATGCTATCTGGAAATAAATGTAAATCCATAATTTCAGCCTAGGTTGCATTTGATTAGTATTACCCTCTACAAATTGGTCCTCAGTGCTCATTTTGTATTTTGTCATTAGTGAGCACTAACAATTTGGTGCAGCAACAAAATATTTAAACTCTCCTTTCTCCTAATGAATTCTCAGAAGCTTGGGTTAGCTCTGCAATCCATCGCAGTTTACAACAGACTTTGCGTGGCTTCTAATAAGAACAGTAGGGCTTTATACATCTCTGGATTATCTCATCACAAAACCTGGAACAGAGATTCAAAGTTTTGTTTACTGAACTATTACCCTTTGTAACTTGCAAATGAAAGGCTTAACTTTCTCAAGAATATATTGTTATTCTGTTCCTTGGACAGCAGATTTGCTCATTCAAGGGTTACACAAAGCAGAGAACTGTCTTTAAGGATAGTGTGCTGAAAGGAAATTGGGAGACTCAGTAGTACATATGAAAGCCTCTCTGTTAGAAATGACACTATGCTATTAATTTTTTGCCACCAAAACTGATGTCAAAGGGGAGATGTAATGAAAGAAGAAACTTACATTATAGTTTGAAACACAATAGATAATAAATGAAGACCATAACAGTTCCAGAACATAAAATTAAAAACTAGACTTTGTCAGGATACTCAAATTAGCTCCTGATAGGAGTGGTCCAATGCTGCCCTATCATAGATTTTTTTTTTCCCATTATTGTTACTGTTGTACTATGGTCAATCTGGTCAATCTGCTTTTATATGTTCAGTCCGTTTTTAATAAATGGTCAAAATCTGTTTTGAAGTTAGAGCTAAGTTAGTATTTTTGTTCTCCTGAAATTGCATTAATGGGAGCAAAATGGAATTAATTTTTCTTTCATTTTAATAAAAGCTCAATGGAACCTCAGAGGAAATGAAACGGGGTCTGTTTTAGTTATTAACAAACTATCCTGCTTTTTCCAAATCAAAATGTCAAGCAGGTCACTGCTCTAAATTGTCACATTGATTTGTTAAGTGTGACATGGATACAGAACATTACAAGTTCAAATGGAATGGGTACTCCTGGGAGACAGGTAGGAGAGATCTTGATAGCTTGATTTCTCTTTGCACTGAAAGCATGCAATACATTTCTGGCAAAGCTATTTAGAAGTTCTTAGTCCTCTAGGGCTCAATGAGTGAAAAGCATATCATTAGATTCACCAGCTGATAAGAGGCAACTGGTGCATAGACATGTTTTAAGTTTCCTTAAGTTCAGCTTAGTTGAATATAGTAATACGAAGCCCAAGGTAAAAATTGTGCTGGTTGTATTTCACTGCAGGCTACTTTATTTGTTATTTATAGGTGTATATCTCTGGGAAAATGTTTTTAGGAAGGGAGAAACTTTCCTCAGATTAAAAAAAGGTGCTCTCTCTCTCCTTCCTAACAGTCTCCAAAATCAAGAGGTGTATTACTATAAGATATCAGTATTATTTCTATTTAATCTATTTTTATAGATTATATGGCACTTTTCTGGACACTCCACTGAAAGCAAATTGCAGGTAATGGGGACTCCCCTACACCAGTACCGATGTGTGGCACCCACCTAGGTGATGTAACGGCACCCGAAATATACCAGCTCGCTCATCAAACAAAATCAGTGGGAAGGAGAGCAGAGTGATTAAGTGATTAAAAGGCCATGATTAATTAAGCCCAAGGGTAGTAATTCACATACACATGGATTTTCATTCTTTTCTGATGATTGTATAATTTAAAAAATAATGCTTCCTCTATAAACAAAGATAGATTTAAACAGAATTTGTAAAACTGATATTAGAGGTAGTCACGTTTTCTATATGAGATGTATCCTACTACAAAATCCAAAATTGTCATGCATGCACATCTATAAATAATGTTGCAGGTGCACTTTTCGTGTAAATATCAGCTCATATTGTACCACATAATGTTCTGCAATGCTCTTGAAAGGATGTGTTGAAATATTCCCTTTGATCAAATCAGTGTTATTGTTTTCTTCTTCATATATGACACACTCTGCTGCAGTGTAGATGACATCAGTGCTGGCACTGAAGCACCATTCTCAACAATAAACTCCAAGATACTTGACAGTAAGAAAATGATGACTAGCAGTTGTATGCAAACACCAGCTAGTTTCAGAGATTGTTTGACACACATGTTTTATTATTACCTAATACCATTAAAAAACATCACAGCTCCATTAACTCTCTTCTATCAGAAGAAAATACCAGTTTGGGTGCTAGACCTGCAAGTTAGTGAACAATCCATTCATCCTTGAAGGAATGTGTTAAATTAGTGTCTTTGCCTCTAATTTAGCCCAAGAGGATATTAATCTGTGTTTCCAGGCGCACATACAATTTTTCACTTTGGGGGAGCCTTGCTGACAGTCCCTAGAGAAGAGATTTAGGATTGATGGTCATGATGACAGAACTCTGTACCTTCATTCATTGTTTTTCTCACCTTGTGATTTTGAGACTTATTAGTTTGGCAATATAATATTTAGCAAAAATGTCTTTTGTCATCTGCACAAAAACAGTCTCACTTTCCAGTGATACCTTATGAAACTCTCACAAAAATGTATTTAAAAAGTACATCAGCCAAATGTATCTTAGGCCTGTTTAATTAAAATCACATGGAGGCTAAATAGTAGTTATTGGATCTTTTGTGTGTTAAAATGGGAAAGTGTATGTATCCAAGTATTTCAGACTATCTACATTGTAAGATGTTATGCCTGGATTGCTTGGAAGATGGTTGTCAAATGGAAAAGAGTTATTTAATTAAGAGAAATCTCTGTTATATGTACAGTATGTATACCTAGGTATATTCTTGTGTTTGAAGAAGGACAGAGAAATGGATTATGTAGGTAGAAGCAGTTGGCCACATGTTTGTATCATGAAAGGAACTAACCTTTTACATCTTATTATATGATTATTGTAACAGGGGACAGGAAAGGGAGTATGGATCCTGTGCAGGACTTTGAAGAGAGAGAGATAATTCCAATCCAAATTGCAAGGCAAAAATGTAATCCAGGAAACAAGCAAGAAGGTCTGATGACGGTTGAGACAGCAGGACAGCAACAATCCGAAACACAAGACTAAATTGTAAATGAGGGGGCAGGTTAAAAGGTCTGATACCAAGTACATAGTAATAGTAAATAACATGCACTTGGGAGCTTGAGGAGAATCTGCAATAGTGAGCGGGGAAGTGAGGAAAAAGGGGAAGTGAAATAGTGACGGGGGTTAACGATGATAGGTACATTACTTGCGGTGTGAGCGTTTGTTAAACACAGTGCGCGTGGGAATGTGAGATAGGTCAGAGACGCGTGCAGAATGCGTAGCAATTATATGAGATGTCTAAAGAAAAAGTATGAATGAATACAGCACCTGATAATACAATAAAGTTGTTATGGATTTCTGTATCTTTTGTAATATAAGGACAATTGTTTAATTATAGTTTCTGGATATCTTTGTTTTGGATATTATGTCCACTCTACAAACTTGAATCCCTTCTAGCATAAAGAATATTTGATATTGCAGTTAAGTGCGGTATGCTTATCATTGGAGTTTTGCACTTTTAAAATGGTATAGGGACATTTCCTGTACTTCTATTATGCTTTAAAACCATGATTGTCCAGGGCAGTAAAGCATGCTGAAACCATAGGAGTCCACAATAAAACCACTTGTAAGTTCGTTTTTCTTTTGCTGTAAACACATTCTAGACCTGTATGAATTACATTTTTTGTAATAATATGAAGGTACATGATAAATCAAAAGCTTCAAAATATTCTGAAACAGCCCTTACATCCCAGTCCTGTAAATTATTTTCCCTGCCTCTGTAAATCTAACCTGAAACATCTTTCCACCCCCCCCACCGCATTTCCTGTTTTTGGAAATGATAATTGACCTTAGGGAATCAGTAAATCCCATCCTCTGGCCTTCACTGGCTCTTGGCAGCTGTCATAATACTCACATCTTTAGATGAGAGCCTGCTTTCACTGTGAAAGAGGAGATCCTGGGCCAGGCCTTATTCTATCAGTTTTAACAAGTTACTCTGTAACAGTACAGTCACAGTACCACTACTGAAAAATATATTTATTTAAACAATTTAATCTCAAGGTAATTTAGGAATTACTTAATTTTAATTAATTTTTTTGTGGCCAGGTTTGCATGTTTTGTTTCCAAGTGTCTTTTCAAGAAAGCTGGTTTCATATTTTCATTTGAAAGCTGCTCCTAACAAATCATACATTTAGGCAGAGGTTTAACCTTGTCACTGTAAGTGCAGGTGAATCCAAATTTTAAATACTCCTCGCTGTACTTATGGAGCTTTTCCTGCTTTGGTGCTTTTGGCTGACTTGGGCCTTCTTCTGGTGATTTTCTTTTATGAACCACGAATCTGTTCATTTTGATACGCTAATCACGTCTGATTAAGACGCGCTAACAACGTATGATCACATGACATTCAACAATTAGGCAAATTCTAACAGCTAATTCTGTTGTTGGTTTTTGCATATAAAGTCACGGTTAAGTGTTACATTTGATTGTTTTAATGTAATATATTTTACTTTCAAAAATATATATATTTTTAAAATTGAATTTAATTTGACATTGACGTTTCCATCACAATCTCACTAACCCTCTGCAGTACCGCCACGAACCCCTATGGGTTTGCGAACCCCCGTTTGAGAACCCTGGTGTCAATTGGCCTTCTTAAGTCTTCTGAATCCTCTTACATATAGTAGTACAGTAGTACAGTAGTAATATCAAGGGGAAAAAATGTTCATCCATCAGATTTTACATTTGATTCATTATTCATTAAAATTCAAATGCATTAAACACTACAAAAACAAAAAAAGTACAAAACTACAAAAAAAAAGTCTGGTGTATCTCAAGTCATATACTTGTAGAATTCTTTATTTGTTTTATTTGTGAAAGTGTGTATTTCTTACATTAAGATTGGCAAGTTTCGTGTTACAGGTATTACAACTTGGAAATTGCATAGTCTTACATTTTCAAAGTAAATTAGTTGTTTTTTCCACCTAACATGTTTTCTGTGATGATAAACTGTCTGTCCCCGTAAAATGAATTTATGAAAGTGCAGAAGTGGCATAGTGGTGAAGTGGTTAGCATTGGTGCCTTGCAGCTCTAGAGCCCTGGGTTCAATGTTCCGGACCTGGAGTGCTATCTGCATAGAGTTTGTATGTTCTCCTCATGTATGCATGGATTTCCTTGGGGTTTTGATTTGGTTTTGGTTTCCTCCCCAGTCCAGAAACATATTGGAATGTTGATTGGATTCTGGGAAAATTGACCCTGGTGTTAGTGTGTGCGTGTCAGTGTGTGCCCTGAGATGGACCAGTGTCCCATTCAGGGTTTACCTGCCTTACACCCATTGCTTGCCAGGTTAGGTTGTGGCTACCCTGTGACCCTGAATTGGATGGATGAATGAAAGTGCAGAGAAGAAGCAAGTTAACATTGTATGGTGTCTTCTACTATGCACTGCAAAATAATAGATTCTTGACAGCGCACAGGTGCAAGTGCAATAACAATTACATAGGTTTTCTTGAACTAAACATACAGTATGAACAATTCAATGTGACATGAAATTAGAAGGTGTGGGTGCTGGATGATGAAATTAAAAGCATACTGTAGCTCAGAATGTAAACTACATAGAAAAACAGGGATTTACTGAACTTTGAATTTTTTATCCTCAGCTACTGTACATCCCAGTGTGCTTTAACGGAGTTTAAATTTGGTCTAAACTATATTAGCATAGTCATAACATTAAATAATAAATATTATATAGAAAGGCACATAAGAAGTCTGCTACTATGTAACCAGTCCATATACAACAACAGCCAAATTACCAATATAAGAGTAATTCTCATTATTCCAAAGTGTCCACTACCCATTTACTGGCTAAGAAAAATACCAGTATGAGGTAGTAAGTGGTGGCTTTGAGATAAAGGCATCTATTTTAGAAAAACAGGTTAAAATGAGACACATTAATTAATTGGATATATGTGCCATGCAGAGGAACTGTTATTCTACATGAGGGAAAGGAACGATGAGGATAAGCTTTGAGTGGAACTGGCTACTCCCCTCACAACTGGGAAGATTTATAAGATGGCTTCAGGTCTGTAGAACTAAGAGAGTGAGAGGAATAGTGAAATTACAATAGCTAAATCTAGGTAACGCAAGTTGAGTCTGGAGTACTCCTGTTCTATACTACCAGCAGACAGGTGTGTAGCATAGGAGAGTGTCGGTGAAAGAGAGGTCAACAGACTGGCTGCTGCTGTGTCAGGAGCACAAGAAGATAAATAGTAATGGAGACTGAGAACCATGTCCCTGGCCAAACGGAATCAACCAGAGCAGAAAGGAATGAAAGGACTGAAGGGCTGTTTGTGCTCAAAGGAAGTTAACAGATCAGTGGAAGAAGTACAATTGTGCGACAGAATGAATCTTGTTGAATACTCCGGTGCCTGTTGTGTGTTAATAACCAAAGAAGATCAAGAAGATCAATAAGGCTGTGAGACGGAGTACTTAAATCATGGGAAAAATTCAAGTAACATGTTGCCAGGACTGTGGTTGCTGTGACTTATGTACTGACTTTGTCACAACCAGTTTAACAAAATATGTGAACATTTATGTATTCCACAAATGATAAAAGCAGCATAAACTACAACACCATATACTCATACCTTCTTCTATGTGTGCATGGGTCCATGGATGAATAAAGATCACATTAAGGTACAGTCCCACTGCCAAATGCTGACTGAGTTCATATGTTCACCCCATGTTCATATAGTTTTCCTCCAGATGTTCTGCTTTCACCTGTCCACAGTACAAAGACATACTGGTGGGTTTATTGGCTTCTGAAAAATTGGCCTTGGTACAAGTATTTATTTGTGTCTGTGTGTGCCCTGGGAGATGGACTGGTGTCACTTCCAGGGTGCATTTTGGTTGGTGCCTGCTGCTTGCTGGAATAGACTCTGGCTCCCTCTGCAACTCTGTATAAGATAAAGCGGTGATAAAATGCATGCATAAATTTGCTGTACACAACAAATGCTACATGGACATGATGCAAAAAAGAAAATGACAGGCCCCTTAAATTGTGTAACTTTATGCACATAAAAATAGCTAAGAGTTTGTGTGATCTGAAAGTGTATATTGCATCCAACTGTACTGTTATACTCCTATTCTAATCAACAACCAATATGTAGCACTTTATAGTGCTGATTCCAATGCAAGTGTGGACGTCTTCAGCATTTAACAAAAGGATGCTTCCAGGATATTCCCCTTCTCTTTAGCTTTCTCAGCTGTGGCTATTATAGGAATATAAGCTCTGAAGGCAGCACTAAAATGAAGGACTTACTGTACAAAGTGTTGTGGATGACTTTTTCAAATCTGTTTGGTTCTACAACAAACTCCTTTAAATAAAATAGCCTAAGGCAAGAAACACAAGACAGAAGCTGTGTGCTGTGTAAAAGTAATGTACTGTGTACTTTTTATCTTATAGAAATCTTTATAGAAATGAAAGCTTTCATACTATTATATACGACAAAACTACATGTACATACTCAGCCTTTGAAATGGTTTCTTAAAAATAAGTCTTTCATGTATATAATGACATAGAGAAGCTATTGTCTGATTGCTCAGTGATCTAGCGATTATGCAAAAAATGTGTAAAAATAGAACTCAGTTCCATGTTTTTCCATCTCTGCAACGTGGCAACAGCATTGCCCTAACATTGCCTCTCGCTTCACCTTCAGTTTAAAGACTATTGATGAAACTGTGGGTTCTATTACTTTTATGGAATTGTTACAGATACTCTCTCTTCTTCGTTGTTACTGGTGTCTATGGGCCTAAAACTATAATACAGATCTATGTGGAGTTTTACAGGTTCAGATTAAATCTTGATCTCCTTGTAAGGTTAGTTTCTTAAGGTAAAACTAAGAAGAGGCCATGATTCGTAAGGTGATCCCCTGTACAGGCAGCATGGTGTGGTAACAGGCTAAGGACACAGGTAAGTGTTGTGCAGGCAAACAGTCCAGATCCTTGGTCAATAAAAAGGCATGGTTTAAAGCTAGGGAGACACAGAAGCGCAGCACAGCGAATTTCACAATCATAGTTGAGACAAGTAGGCAAGGTTCATAGCAAAATAATACACAGTATCATGGCACAAAAGAGACAAATCCAGAGATGTGGCGAGGAAAAACTTGGGTCAAGCATCCAGGGAGAATCACAAGCAAGAACACAGGAATTTGGAAGCAAAGCTAGGGTCAGAGCTGAACTATATCAGAGCGCCAACCATTGTCAGAGCAGACCTTAAGTATCCTTAACTACCTGAAACAGGTGTGGTTGTAAATTACCCACAGATGGTACAAGTCTCTTGCCTAATCGCATATCCATGGTAACCAGCACTGACTGACAGGTGAGTAGAGGCATGGCTGGCTGCCATGGCAATGCTACCTCACGCTGTAGTGCTCCAGTGGGAGAGAGCATGACACACCTATTGAATTTTATAAAACTGAACATGGTTTCCTGCATTCAATGCTTTTACCTTTAAAATTAACTTCAAAGCTTAAACTCAGAGAGTCCATATTAGGGGAATGTAATTATTTAAAATTGAGATGCATCAGTTGAGACAAATCTCTAAATTAAGATTTGATCCTGTGATAAGTGATAAAACATATTTTAACTTTCGTGCTAGAGTTCTATCTATTTTCTGTTCCCTCTCATCTCTCATCTCATCTCTGTCAGCTTTCTCTTCAGCCTCAACTTCTCACACAGCAATAGTTATTGTGGTCTTTAAACATTCAATTTATAATGCAGGTTTTCATTTATATTAGAGTAAATTGGTGCAGTGTTGATTTTTCTCCTCTTTACTGACATCCATGTTTGTAGTTCTCTTTCTGGTTTGTTTTTACTTTCTTTTTTGTCTCTTCTCTTGTCTAGCTCTCTCTCTTCTATGCTTGCTTCTTGATTTATATAATCTGAAACATAGTACACACATGTATTGGAGGTCATAGTGCATAGTGCTGACATGTTCTACAAAAACAGTGACATACTCTATGAAGCAACCTCCCATGGCATCACTATATATGATATACATACTGCCCTACAAAAATATTATTCATTCATTCCACTTCCAGCTGTGATTACAGCAGCAACTTGAGCTGAGGCTAAATTCACGTATTTGGCAGCCTTCAGAAATCTACCAAACACATAAGCACCAATAATCAAACCTTTCTGTACAACATGATGCATGATCTACATATTACATATACAGTATACAGTAACTTGTGGAGTCCTATCTAGAAAACCACTGCCACACTACTGCTCATGCATGGAGATTAAGTTATTTAAGAAGATGTCTCTTATTTAACATATGGAATTAGTAAGAAAAAACATGACTATCTTTGATTTTCTTTTTTGATTTTTCAAATAGTTCCACATGGAAAAGTATGCATAATTCATGTGTTTTCTTAGCAATTAATAGTGATGTGTTGTTGTGCACATTCTGGATATATTAAGTGTCAGTCCTTTTGATGCCTTTCTAAATTATTCTGTATAATAAAACTGAAATATTCATATGTTTGCTCTTTGTGAAATGGATTTTAGAATTCTTCAAAAGCATATGATGCTGTCCTTGATTCAATGTTTGTGATGTAATTCCTAGAGTGGCTGAAACAATATATTTCTATGTTGTTTAGTCTTATGGCAAGGCTATTTTATTAAATGCAAGTTATTAATTGTAGTAGAACTCCACATCAGATTAATCAGATAGAACCTTTGATCTGTTTTTAACATTTATTATACAATGTTTAATGTAGAAAAATATTATTTGAAGAAAAGAACTGTGTATTGTTTTCACGTTACATTGACTTGCATTACTTACTGTACTGTATATTAGCTTATACTGTATATGCTTGCTGTCTCGGCAGAAAATTAAGACTTTATACAGATAATACCTTTTCCCCCTACATATACAGGTGCTTAAAAGTGCTAAATAAGTCACTCAAGTCACACATAAAATTAATTTACAATTCACCTTAACAATTACACAGGTTTACATAACAGAATCAGTACACTGCCTGAAGGAATTCTGAAGTATGTGTTATATAAACTCTGTATGTAGGATATTGGGGCTTGGTTTTCATCCCCATCTGTGTTTTAAGAGAAGCTGTTTACTTTTATTACATCTAGCTATGACATTCCCTGTACACTTCATTTGCTTACAGGCTTTCAGTTTTGCAAAGAATGCAGTTTTTATTGTGTCACCTTTTTTTTCCTTTGAGAACTAAATCACTGATGTACTCCCCACTAATCTTAAAACAAAACATTGGAATTACAAGAGATGAGATCTATTTGCATAAAATAAATTCCTGGCAAATCCTTAGCCATCCTTAGATACATTCCCTTTAGTTGTAAAACTTTGTTTAAAGGTGTCCACAAATTTTAGAATGAAAGAGAGCAATGGAGACAGAGAGATGTTATGTACAGTATGTCTTTGGTGACTTGCCGTACCTAGGATTAAAAGGACTGTGGGAAAGCTTAAAGGAAAGTTCAAGATACATTGTTTGGTGCACATGTTGTTTTGCAAAATAAAAGGACCTGTGTTTTGCACTCATCTCACTTAATTATTTTGATTAAATAAACAAGATTTGCCAGAAAGCAATACAACAAAAAATACATCCTAACATTAAGATATGAAATGTAGAGCAAAATAAGATTTTCGTTTTTATTTTGAATTGTCTTTTTTTTTACAACGGCTGTGGTTCACGTTACTTTATCTATGTCACACCAAGGCCTTTGTGATAACCTTTTCTTTCTCTTTTATCTTTGGAATCTCTTAACTAAAGGTTTACAACACTAAGAGTGATTTAAAAAGCGCTTTTCTCTTATTGGTGAGATATAGATTTCAGGTTTATATCAGTGTTGGCTGGAATGAGTTCAGTGTTATCTGCCTTGCCATATGGTGGTATTCTTTAGATCTGTGTCTTCTCTATTATATAAAGGGCGAGTCAAGTCCCTCATTGTGGGCTTTTCCATACAAGCTGCTATTACACATTTTACACATCCTTGAATGAAATGGCATTTTAATGGTACAATGAGAAAGACAAAGATTTTTGGATAATTTATTTCAGTTATTACCTTTTTTTCAATTTCAAGGAGAACACATATCAGCTGGAATAAACAAGATACAAATTAAACATACTGTACCATGTATAATTGCACAATCTTTCTTAAACTGTGCCTTCATTATAATAAACTACACATGAAGCAGTAGACTTGTACTATGCAAGAACATCTGGACTTTTTTACACAATGCATATGTGTTTTTAAAATTTCCTGAATTTACTTGATTTTTTATTCTAGTTTACTGGTTAAAAAAAATCTTTGGGGATAAAGTAGGTTTAAGTACATATTTTATGCATTCATGCATAGATTATTATTTTTTACTACATTTGCTTGATTTAACATTTTACTTATGGGTAAATGAATGATTTCTTAAAGCAATTAACATTTTGTTTTTACCTAGAACAGACATAATGTAAACATGAAAAATGTGACTTGTATTGGAAGATGCAGAAAGTTGTTTAAATAAATTATTAAATAAGTGAAAATGCTTACAAAAATAAATGAATTAGTAAGCTCGACAAATGATCAAAGATCTCTCCAAATTAAGCAATTTTCTGGATGCTTTTATGAAATTCTGCCACGATCTGGGAGACCATGAGTCATGACATTTCTTCAAGATTAATTGATCATTCAACTCCTATGATCTGGGCAGGAGTATCTAGCTTCTACAGAGCTACTGTTGTAGTGACCAGTAACCTGACTACATGGAATTACATTTGATAAATTCCTGCAATCTTGTCGCTTTTCCGTTGGCACTTCCAAACATGACAACATTTCTGCAAGGCACTGTCTCATACTGATCATGTAACAATATCTTTCTTCCAGCATGAAAATGTAATAGTTATGCCCTACTGACCACAACTGAGCTCCATTGAGCATTTCTAGGATGAACTGAGTGGCTTTGTGGCCACTCACTATTCAAGCTTCTGATGTTCACTGTAGACACTCCAATGATCAGCCTGTTAATGACATATGTTAATTAGCATAATGAATTTACCCAGGTTATGACTGTATAATAAAGTGTGTCTTCAAAAAATTTTATTCTGTTAAGAACATTGTGAAATTGTGGCACTAAAAAGGTTAGAACTGTATATTACACAGTATATTGAGCTAACTGGATCTACTGTATATTGATTTTATACTTTGTCAGCTCGTGGCAAGAATAGGTTAGTATGATGAGCTCCTGGAGATAAAAGTCATAAGGATGGAACAATTTCAAGCCTACCAATTACCATGACGGACTAATTAAGTTTTTTTTTCAACAGTGGACTGATTTCTTTGAGATGGGGCAATTAGTTCCATGTTTTGTTTTTGGGTTCTTGCCTAAACAGGGGATCCTATCACTGAAAAAAAAGACACTTCCCTTACAACCAATTTAAAATATGTTTTCAGATTATATTACAATTCCCTTTGCTTTTTCTGTTACTGTATATACAGATGTTTTTCAAACTACAAGTCACCCAGTTCAAGAATCCTGGTAGTTCTCTGTACAGTGACTGCAAAAAAGTGACTGCAAAGATGTAAAACAATGTACTTGCATTTCAAACACTACGTAAAACTACAATAATATAGGTCTTTGAGAGATTCTTATATGTTAAGCAAAACTGATTATTGGTGTGCCTTATGATCCATGTATGTTTTCTATGGTTTGATGTTTTATGCCTTCTGTTTTAAAAACGCAATTTGGAACAGCTAAAAAAAGTTGTTTTTTTAGGTTTTACAAACATTATAAGGCATTTCTTTTTTGTGTTATTATCACCCTGCATACAAGTACTTTCAGCTATTGGCTTACCTTTATGTAGAGTACATAGAAGTATTCACCACCTTCCAATTATATTCCATTTTTACATGCATTTTATTAAATGAATAATTATATTTAAAACGCCACTTCTCAAACCAAACATTTTCAAAAGACATAATACCCTTTTGTTTTGTTTGTTGTCTATTTTGTGATTAAATTTTATCTGACAACTGCAAAATGAATGCTGTTTAGAAGTTATAAAGAACCCTAATTAAGAAGTGCTTGTACGTGAGCATAGGATATCATTCAGTGGATGTCAAAATTAGAGCTGAATCCTGCATCATCCTGAAACTTTATTATGATTCAGAGATGCTTGATGGCTTAGTGGAATGATACATGGATAAATAAAATGGGTATTGACACTGATTCAATCAAATTTGGTTTGTGGCCCAAAGAAAGCGTAAAATTAAAATGTATTACATGTTAGAATGGGAAAAAAACATTTCAATTTAATGCACCTTACAAAGTCTTATGAGAATTAGCTATGGTGTGCAAGGACATGCATGATGAACAGCTTGTGAAGAAAAGGGTGACAGGTGCTAATTAATAAGCACCCTTGTTATCCTTAAGTTATTGACTCCGTGCCCATCAATTAAAATTCCAAGGCCAATCACATGTATATATACAGTAGATTCCTTTCTTGAAGATGTTTTAAACAAATGCATTTCCATGTAGTCATGTATAGTTTTCTATGCACATTCCCAAGCTATCCTATAACGTTTAAAGGAAAGAAAATGATTTAAGTTTACTAATGATATAAAAGAAGGATAAATCTAGGTGATAAATATTGTCATCTACTTACAGTATAACAGACAATACAGAAAAAAACATACAATACTCAGAAGGTATATTTTGGAAAGAAAGGCAAACCTTAAGCCATGCTTTTAAAAGATTCTGTTGAGAAAAATATAATGAGTAACAAACCTCCTTGCCCTAAATGATATTAGGTAGATCAATTAATTGTATGTATACAATATAAATGCATGTTGGTTTTTGACATGTTGCTATATGTAATATACAAATGAGGCAAACCTTTATTTTTAGCTATTACTGAGCTATGTTGCAAAGTTTTTGCACGTTTGAGGGAATTGAGATAATGAGAAAGGAATTTAATAATTTCTTGCATACTGTATGCTGTATTTCAAAATGCCTTACATACAGAAGTCCCATTTCATCTCCCACCTCATATACCCATGTGATATAGTTAAGTAGTTGTAGTAGGAAGAGAACAGAAATTGTGTTTGGTTTAGCATGAATGACTTTAACCACACAATGTTCTAGGCATGTCACACAGAGAAAGATTTGTCTGTATTTTCTTTTTTCACAGAAATTTACTTCTCTTGTCAAAATCAACATTCTCCCTTAACTCAATAAGTCAAGGCACAATAAAATGCTACAGCTAAATTTCTAAATTCATACATAATACTTGTCTCAGCTTGTAGCTATGAGCCCTTCAACCACACACGGGGGAAAATGTGGAAGTGTAGGCAGACTTGTCTGATATATCTCACTTTTAGTCCACTCATCTTTTAACACATCTCAAACAAAACAACGTCTTACAGGAGGTCCATTGCGAAATGGAGAAGAGATGTGTCCTACACCAATAGCAACACAAGCCACCAAGTGCCTGTGTGGTTGCAGGGGACCTGTGACACTGAGAGATCTCTACCTGACTAAATCCACTTGACCATTTTGGAGTGGTGATGTTGATTCACTTACAGTATGTGATTTGTGTAAGCATATATATGTATTTATATTAATAGGAACAAGTAATAATGTTCCTTGGCAGCCTACGCATGCTGACGCAGCTACCCACCTGTGTATTAATAGTATTTATTGTTAACATTTAAAATTTGTTACAGCTCATAACTTTTTTTTCTGTTATTTACTTGGATGTTCTGATCATAAAAAGTGGTTGTCATCTTACATCTGGCAACTTGTTATTAACTTGAAGTCAGAGGGTGAATTAGTGTTTAGAACTCTGGACCCATAACTAAAAGGTTGTGTAATGCATTGCTTGAGCAAGGTACTTCACTGACATAGCTTCAGTAAAATGCTTTGCATTATAAATGGGTACAAAGGTAGGTTACTTTAGATAAACATGTCAGCCATATTAATTAATAATAATATCTTTGTATTAAACCCCACTGATAGAAACACTTTATTGAGAGCTAATAGTATTGTTCCTGTGCCATTAAAACAGGATTTCCCCATTAGTCAATTAATGTAGATTCAGAGGAATTATACTACTTTAATTGACTTGAGGAAAATGCACTTGAGATGATGATAAGGTTTAAAAAAATGAGGTTATCTTGACAATTGGATTCAATCTGCTTATGTAAGAGCACAGGATAGTAATGCAGAGCATCTTCTGGGACATGGCACTGTTGATAAATCTGCTGGATTTACTTGTAATTTTAATTCAACTTATAATCACAAAATGAAAAAAAAAACATTGGTACTGGCTTTTTAAGATAAAATTACTTTTATAAAAATGTACTAGTATTTCCTTTCTAGAGAGGACATAATGTAAAGGATTTATTCATTTCATGTGACATAGATGTAAAAATTCATTATCTTGACAATTGTCAACAGGTAATACTGATGTATTTTAACTGTATACATTATAGAAATAATCGTTATAGATGGTGACCCCTAAATGCAGGAGCTGCTTTTGCTTTGTAGCTGACTATGCTACCTGCCAATTCTAAAGAGTGCTAGGACCCCTTTACCCCTGCATAAGGTTCTTTTTATCTCCCAGAACCACCAGTTATCCTATATACTGTAATATTCAATTTTATTATAGTATTTCAATCTTCCCATCACACACATGTAACCACATAACACAGCAATTCCTATGTCTGCCCACCAAATATACAGAACACATGACACAGCTTATCTACAAGAGACACACACTACAGAATATATGAAAAACCTCATGGACCAAAACCAAATGTCTCAAAAGAGCAGTCCACCAGCTCTGTTTTCAAGCAACAGCTCTGGTTGGTGACCTGGCATGACTTCTTATGCCACAGTTAAAAAAACTGTAGTTTTAGGCATTCTTCCCAGTCTTGTCTGCGCCAAACAACATGGTCCCTGGTGCTTCTCACCCTACCCTGTCTATTAAAGAGTTTGGTTTTGGGTAGTTGGAGGAGGCAGACAATGCTGGTGCCTCCTCCTCTGATGTCTTTAGAGTCCCTGGTGTCTGAGTCCTCTCCTGGGTCCCTGCATTTCTCCTTTTCTAGCTTCTTCTGTGTCTGTGTGCTGTCTCGGTGGGATTTTTGTAGCCCACTAACCATGGCTTATGGCTTGTTCTTTGGGGGGTGGAAGTGTCCCAGGTGTAATAAGAGACTTTGCATTCACAACCTCTTCCAGGACCTCTTTGCAGTCATAAGCACAGTTAAACCTGTCTCACAATCCCACCTCTGAACCTCTGAACTGTCACCTCTGAACTGTGAGGTAGTTAAGTGTGTGTGCAAGGACTCTTGATCAATGGGAAGCTTAAGAACATGGAAAGACAAATGCACCAACTTATGGAGACACTGGCATTCAATGCCCACTTAACATCAACACAGCCTATGCTCATTTTTTTCACTCTGTGACATCATAAACATACCAGTGTGTTTTTTTTTTTTTAAATTAAGAATGGAATTACTTTTCCATAATTAGGTGATACATCTCTTGACATTAAATCATGGTTTAGAATTGAGTGATAAATCTAAAAAAAAATGAAAAACTTGGAGAGGTGAAAACTATTTCTAAAAAAAAAATATCTTAAGCTGCCTACAGTAGCTCAGTCATTCTTTGTCTAGGTTAACATTTATTGTGATTGAGTCAATATTTTTTTTTCTTTGGATAGGTGATTGTAGAGGTTTGTGTGAAATTAGAAAATGTAATATACAATAAACTTATTATTATTTTATTCTTTAGTAGTAAGATAGCTTGCTCCAGGTAACCAGGTAACCAGTTTATAAAACAATCAAACAAATTAGATTGTTAAAACTTTAATACATTATTTTCACTTGTGGAAATAATTCTCAATGATGATGATGAATACTAAAATGGCATTTCTGTTTGAATAAATATACTAAATAATTTGAATTTAGTCAGGTTCTGTTAGTCAACTATATATTCAAATGGAAGAATAAGATCTGGCAGAACATCACATACAGTATGATGAGAAAACCAAAAAAGCTCTTGTAAAATACTGCCTGAAGGAAAAAAAATGATGGCAGTTTTATTAGTTGGAAAACATACAACACATTAGTAGTGCCATCAGAAACCACAGCAGCTAGATATCTCTGCACTGATAAGACATCAATTCCCTTTAAAGTAGCAAGTCAATTAATTAAATAGAAAACTAAGCAAAAATAATCCATACTATATGTTTTGCATTTTAGGGATTTACTAGTTTTATGTTTTGGCTAGTGACTGATCTGTAGGAAGTAAGATATTATTTTAAAATTTGAGAGTTTGTTAAATACACAGTGTTGTGCATGAACTTCATAACAGAGTGAAATACAATATTATTTCTTTTGTATGAATCTTATTTTTTGTATTGTACATTTCACAACATGTAATGGTAATCAGAAAATAATGTTCCTTAATCACATTTAGTAATTTAGTTTATTGAAAGTAGATCGCTGACTGGATATTTAACTGAGAAAATATTATTCTAGTGGTACAATTCTGTAGTAATGCACACATTCAAAACAATGTATGTAAAGCAAAAGCAGCGTGACAAACCGGAAGCACAGCCATGTCACTTTGATTGCATTATGTCATTAGCATATCACACACTTACCATGAAATATGGTATAGATGCTATAAATTCTGAGTTATAAAGGGCTGATATTTTAATGACACTTATGAGCCCTAATCCAGGTTCATTCCTTGAGTATATATTGGTACAGCTTTAGATTACTACGAAGTGTCTCTAAGAGTTTAGATGAAGTTTGTGACACCTGGCACTTCTAGCTTTTAAAGCAGAGAGGATGTTCGCTGAGTTGTCCCTTGGGGGTCCTAAAAAGAAATTTAAAATTTACCTTGGTATACCTACGTAGGTTGTGTATTAATAATTAGCAGTACAGAAACACAACGTATAAGATCACATTTAGAACACAGAGGAAGGATAGGGGAAAACAAAAACAAGAGGGAGACAAGAGAGGAGTCCGGAGGACTTGAAATCTGTGCCAGGTGAGACTCCTTAGTTCATGATTATCCAAACAAAACCTGACGGGAGCTAAGTATTTGAACCTTGCTAGAGAGAGTTTGCTATTCTATGGTTTTGGGACCTTGGGTTCCCTGGTTAAAAGATATAGAACCTCTGTTAGAGACGTCTTTCCTGCTTAGGGTCATTTTTACAATAGCGAGATAGTCTCCCATTTATTTTGTGGTATCCTGGGTGCAGAGATTGAAATTTAAATGCAGGTTGTATTGCTTTTATTTAGAAGGTAGCTTATCTCTTACTAGGCTTCTGTAGGCATTATTTAATGGTTTCATACTGAGTAGAAGTCTGGGTTTTTTTCTGGGTGATTAGGATGTTAGGCCTCTGAAACGCCTTGTTTATACATTTTGTAAATAGTGTAACTTGTGTGTTGTATATTTCATTGTGTGTAGTGTAGTGTTTGTATTGTCATCATTAATAAACATTTGTTTAAGCACGTGTGCCTGGATTATTACTCTTTTCACCAAAGCTGTGCCAGAGAATAGAGGACTCACATGCCTCTAGTTATACCAATTGCTCGGTATATTCTAGAGAAATCACTTGGGTGTTATGAAAATTTATTTTACTTATTGACTAAACCGCTCAGTTAATTCCTAGTTTCAAACCCCCCCATTTGTAACAGTATTTTGAAAAATCTAATCACATGAGGACAGTTTAATTTGCTTTAGTAGTTTTTTGACTGAAATGGTATGGTATTTAAAGGGCTAGTTATTAACATTCTATCAATGAGTTAAAGGATTTAGGTATGATCGTCCATTTTCAGTTCTATTATATTTTTAGGTAATGCGTATAATAATTTCCTTATAGTTTTTGCAAATTCAATATTGGCAGAGGCCACAGCTGGATAAATTAATACTTTCAAATAAATGCAAGGAATGATTTTTAGCAGTTAAAAAGTAGACATTCTTACTAGGCAAGATTCATACAGTGTCTCTGTATAAGCTTACTTCTCTTTCTATTATAAAATATTAATTATATTTATTATTTACCCTTATTGCACAATTGTTTATTGTATTTGACGTTGACTTCCTGGGAATTAATAAACGTTGTGTCAAAGACTTAAGTCATGGATTGTGACCCCTAACTGAAGGAACTAATTTTGCTTTGTAGACAATTACACCTCCTAAAAATTATAAAGGGTACTAGGATCCTTTTCCCTTTCCAAAGGTCCATATTATCTTCCAGAATCACTAGCGTAAGAGCAAGCATGTAGGGTGTATGGATCCTGTGCAGGACTCAGGAGGGAGAGAGAGAGAGAGATCACCAATCCAAATCACTAAGCAAAAACGAAAACCAGGAAGCAAGCAAGTAGGTCAGAACACAGTAAAGACAATGAGAGAGAAACAATCCAAAACGAAAGGAAAAGTTGAAAACGAGGGGCAGGCTAGAAGATCAAATACCGAAATGAAGGGTAGTAAGACAATAACGTGCACTAGGGAGCTCTAGGAGTATCAACAATAGTGAGCGGGGAAGTGAGGAAAAAAGGGGAACTAAAATAGTGATGGGAGTAAACAGTGATAGGTGTACAGATGCAGCCATTCAAAGTGCGCGGTACAGACACGTACCGGAGGTAATTGGCTATGGCCTTGCGCATTGTGACGCACGATGACGCGTGGTACCGTGGTACGTGATTGGTTGACCGACAGGGGCACTCGTGGTCCGTTGGTCTGTCGTAGAAAGATTTATAGTAAACGTCTTTACTGTGCCCGTTGTAGTATTGAATATTTATATGGAATTTTACCACTGAAGAGAAATCTTAGTAGCTGAGCATAAAAAGAATAGGAGCATACTGTAACGCGTGTGAAGGCCATAAACGATATTAATTTTGGAACATAAACATACAGTATATGGCTGGTCTTGGTACTTTAAAGAAAAAATACACACCCGTATCCATTTCTCCCTAAACATTTTAGGCATCGAAGTCTTTAACTAACGAGATACTGGAGTCAACAAGCATACTTTTAGAATTTGATTAAAAGGGAATATAATATGGAATCACGTATCTAAAGAAATTAATAACGATATAATTATATTCATGTACCGCAACACAAGAATAGTACACGCTGTACATTGTCTGTTGATAATGTTTCTGTAGTGCTTTTTCAGCACTCTGCACGTGACCTTGCCGGTGGCGCTGTGGGTTAGGTTCCTGACTCCCATGTCACACGGTCTGTGATCAAATCCCACTAGAACCATGGCTTTTTTTTAACAAACATTTCTTTGAAAAAATGAAACGTTTCCCTTGGTCAGAGATTAAATAAAACCTCACTCGCACCAAACAAATTTATATTTCTAAATATCACAACATGATCGAATTTAAGTCATTTTAATAACAATGAATAGTCACCTATGTGTTACAAAATAAAAATTTATATTGATTTGAATCGCGTTTTAATTTAAATCGTAAACGTGTGTTTAAATATATGTGTTTTTTATTCACAATCAGACAAATGCAACATAAATTGATATCTTTGTCTTCTAAGTATCTTAATAAACTTTCAGCATAGCTTTCTCCCAGTTAGATTTATTTTTCTTGGGATCTTGGGATCAAACGTGGAAAGATTAGATTGTAATCGTTTTTATTTTTTAAATACATTTTAGAAAAGTGTAATCTATGCTAAAAAGTTGTACACCACCTGCTATAAAGATACATATTGTAGTACTTTCGGGTTCGGATAGGACAGACACGAGAACTCAGACTTACGGAGTTAAAGCAAGTTAAAGCCTTGATTTTATATATCACCTTTAAAAGTGATACCCAAAGTAAATACCCAACACTGATTGTACCCATCTGTCATGCTAATAAAGCACCTTGAATTGAATTGAATTGAATTGAGGGAGAGAGGGGGGGAGGGCGAGCAAGAGAGCCAGGACAGACAGGCAAATAAGATACACTCCACAGACATATCATGAAACGTTTGCACATATAGTTAAGTTATTACTTGGTTTTCAAAGTAAAATGAAATACAATATTGTTGTTGTTGCTGTTATTGTTGTTTTTATCCTGTAAAGCGTTTTGAGAAGCCACCTTTAAAGGCGATATATAAAAGCGCTGATTCTTATGGAATGTGTTCCGTCAGGGATTTAATTTTTTTTAAAATCGCGTATCTAAGAAAATAGCAGTATAACTTTGTTCATGCACAAACAGTGGCATGTTACATTATTAATTTGGGTGTCTCCTCTTGCCAGAAAGCTCTAAATTGCATTTTGAGTGCAGTTTTTGACTTTTTCTAAATTGTAACCCATAAATAAAGCTGATACAGTTTAGACTTTGAATTATTTTAAACTGTATTACAGCAGCACAATGGAAAATGCAACGTAAATTGCAAAAATGCACTTGGAATCTGTCCAAGCCAGGCATTTTCTTTTACTGCAACGGACATAAAAACTTGCGTTTCATAATTTCTAACTACGAAAATTATTTAAACTGCGACACTTATCATTCATTCCATTCCATTCCATTTTCAGTCTTCCATTTCTCCCTAAACATTTTAAGCATGCCACGCCCGGACTGTTACACCAACGCATTAGCATGTTAAAGCGATTTCATTGAGGAGCCTAGCTTAAGTACTGTACTTACTGGGTTTTTGAGGGGGGGAGGTGTCTTTCGCTGGAAATCTTGCCCCCTTCTACTTTGAAAATACCTGTGAAACCAGTTTAATCTGTCACAGCCAGTACTCCCGCAGAGAGGGGGGGTTGTACTCGTTAATGTCTTAGCCGGAACACATCATTATATCTCATTTTGTATTTCTATAAAAAAATCATTTGCCCAGCTTAACACTATTGTTATTGTTTTTATCCTGTAAAGCGCTTTGAGGAGCACAGCTTTCTCACCACTTAGATTACTTTTTGATACCATCCTTACACAAAGCAGAAACTTCTTTCCGATTTTCCGATGACATACAAGTGGAAAGATTACAGATTTTAATTGTCATTTTTCTGAACCAGGGAAAATCTGATCATGTTTCTCTATAACAATAATAAGAAACTTTATTTTACATATCACCTTTAAAAGTGGCATCTCAAAGCAATACAGTAGATGTAAACCACAGATTACAAAGTAAATATCCAGACAAACGCAAACGCGTTTTTAATAAAATGCTTTTATTCATTCAGCAGAGAGAGAGCGTAAAACCTGGGCATAACAGCTGTTCCTTTTTCTGATCACTCGCTCTCTGGATAAACGTCTCACCTGTCCTGTTCTTTGTTTTCCTAATTTGCTGATTATGCCTTCTGTGATCCACTCCTGCCCTCACACCTAAAGAAGACTATTTTAAATTTCTTTGCACGGTCCGTTGTGCAATTAACCCTTGTATGTGCTGTCCTTAAGGTGATATCACATAAAGGTGATATGTAAAATAATGTTTTTTATTATTGTTATAGAGAAACATGATCAGATTTTCCCCGGTTCAGAAAAAAAGATCTAAAGTATACTAGTTTGTCACTACTATACTTTTAATACAGTCTTTGCTGTGCTCTAGAGGATCCTTATGATATTTCGAGCTATGGTTGAATGATAAGTGTTGCAGTTTAAAGAAATTTCGTAGTTGGAAATTATGAAACGCTCTGTTAAAAGCAAGGGAGTTTTTATGTCCGTTGCAGTTTTTTTGAATCCCCAGCGGAACACATTCCATAAGAATCAGCGCTTTTATATATGTATATGTTTTTTATTATTATTATTATAGAGAAACATTATCAGATTTTCCCCGGTTCAGAAAAAAAGATCTAAAGTATACTAGTTTGTCACTCTTCTCATCCCCTCTTTGCTAAATGGCTTTTGAATAGAGTCACATGAAGAGAGAGGTGAAACACCCCTACACAGCCCTGTCGCAGTACACAAATATAATTATATCTTATTGATTTCTTTCTAGATACGCGATTCTTTTAATACAGTCTTTGCTGTGCTCTTGGGGATCCTTGTGATATTTCGAGCTCTGGTTGAATGATAAATGTCGCAGTTTAAATAATTTTTGTAGTTAGAAATTATGGAACGCTCTGTTAAAAGCAATATGTCCGTTGCAGTTTTTTTGCAACATGAATATAATTATATCGTTATTTATTTCTTTAGATAAGCGATTCCATATTATATTCCCTTTTAATCAAATTTTAAAAGTATGCTTGTTGTCTCCGGTATCACGTTAGTTAAAGACTTTGATGCTTAAAATGTTTAGGGAGAAATGGAATACTGGTGTGTATGTTTTCTTTAAAGTACCGAGACCAGCCATATACTGTACATTTAAGTTCCAAAATTAATATCGTTTATGGCCTTCACACGCGTTTTCCCCGGAGAATAGATGCTCCTATTCTTTTTATGCTCAGGTACTAAGATTTCACTTCAGTGGTAAAATTCCATATAAATATTCAATATTTAACGGGCACAGTTAATACATTAAATATACATATACATACTGTATACAGTACAGTTTGCATACGGTAATATGTTTATGTTCCTAAATCAATCTCTTTTATGAGCATGTGAAAGGCATGGTGAATCGATTCTCAAAAATTACTGTAATTTGCATGATTGGAAACAAATGCGTGATTGCGAAATGCTGTGGTGTTACTTTTACAAAGACGGTCAATGAAAAAAATAATGTGGACCAAGGCAATACTTTGAGTTTACAGCTTGTCCAAGGTCATTAATTATTAATACTATTAGTAATATCTTCGTTAAAGACTTTCATGGCGACAGCTCAAACATGAGAGGTTGAGTTTTATTAGCTCCACCTTGCGGAAATTCCGGATACTATTATTTTGCTTGCGGTATTATAGGAGAATTTACGGTAACTAGTGGTATTTACCGGTAACTCGCGGTAGACTGCGTAAAGCGCACCGCAAAATAATGCGGTATCTCTTGCGCATTTTGAATGGCTGCATCTGTATTACTTGAGGTGTGAGCGTTTGTTAAACACGGCACGCATGGGAATGTAAGATGGGACAGAACCACATGTGGAATGCGTAACAACTAGTACATTCACAGACCAGCAACAGACACTAGTATTGTTTAAGTACCCTTTTTATTTTCTAGTAATTGCAACATTCATCACTACTAACCCCCCCCCACAGAATCCATGATACAAAAAGTATAGTATTTCCAAATGGTACAACTCCAGACCCGCACAAGTACCATACAGTATGGGCCCTAGTTACCTAATGTCCCAAAGAAAAACGACAGCAACATTTATCTTGTATTTCCTCTGGTGGTTCTTCAGTCTGACTCTCCAGAACAACATAGTCCTTGATGACCTCCCGACCCTCTTTGTTTCTTCGTCCAGTTTTGGGGCAAGAAAACAATGCTAACGCTTTCCTCCTGTCCCTGGTGCCCATGTCCTCTCCTGATTCCAGCTGCTGTAATCTTTTTCTAAATTCTGTCTTTCTTCTTTAAAATCTTGAGTCCTCTGACTAGAACTTGTCCTAAGCCCCTTAACCAAGTTTATGATGTTATTTTCAGCTGAACAATCCTACTCAGTGGGGATTTGTCATTTTCTCAGTAAGAGGAAGGTGTATTTAATTGATTTCAGGAGTTAGCTTGACAAAACAATATGGGTCATTTGAAAACTGTCAGAATGCACATTTCCAGGTCTCATGGCATCCTATCACTCTTATATTTCCTTTCCTGCCCCCTTCTGCCCAAGTTCTGATCCAAACTGGTTCAGAACCACCAGACGCTTCCAAATTAAGTTGTGGAAACTGAGCAAACAGTATGTCTCTCCATCCTTGCTAATTGCCTCCTGTTGCACTGTATGCATTTGATGACTTGGTTATAAAGGATCAAACACTATCACTGGCCACTCCATACAATTTAAATCAATCACAGCCCATAAGCCTTTTCACTTTTTCACTGTTGGCACTCTATGACACTTGTCCTTTTTTATAGAATGTTATCACATGTATGAAAATGTAATCATGCAGTAGAAAACAATCCAATATTGGCTGCATTTATGCCTGCAACACACACAGACCATTGAGGAGAAATAGATCTTTTACATAAATCCTTCATACTCCATTTTAACATTTTTGTCAGTGTTTTGAATTTAAATTAGTCCATGATTCTTCACGTAGCCACACAATTGTTTTATGGATTTAAAGGCTATTAAACTACATTTGTCTAAATTCTAAAGTAAAAGGGAACTACTGTAAACTTAATTTCCTTAATAATCCAAAGACTGAAAATAAATTAATACATTTTAAAGGACTTAATTAAATGACATAACTAAAGGGTGACTTAAACTAATTCAGTTGGACACAAGGGAACAGCGGCAGTCTGTTGCTAAGTCCAATTGGCGTCCTCTGGCCCGGTGCCAGGCAGTGCTGGTTTGGCTGGAGGTGGGAGAAGGAGGTAGAGATTCCTGCTGCAATGCTCGCTGTGGACTCTCTGAAGACTGGCTAGTTAGTCCTGGCTTACTAGCAGAGGTTGTGCGCAAGAAAAGTGACTGCGGGTTCAAGCAAGTCACACCCTTTAGACGGGAAGAAGAGCGGTTCATTCCCGATGTAGCGCTAGTCCTGAATCCTGAGATTCAGCTGTCCACAGTTTCGACCATAGTTCACTCATTGATCAGGCGAGTGTTCACGGTGGGGTACCGGCGGTTCACAAGGCTTGCTGCTGGGCTAATCTAGGGCGGATCCTTTGGTTACATGCTTATCAGGAAACTCTATCGGCTAGAAAAACACCTTAAATGTGAACAAAATGGAATGGCCTCTCTGTAGTCAGCACCACTGAGATAAGGGAGAGAGAGTGGCAAGGGAGCAGCAAACTTAATTCCTGTGTTTTTAATAAGCCTTGCCGCTACACTGTCTTTGTCCAGAGCATCATGCACCCCATTGTGCTCATAAAGTTATTGTTCTGTAAAGTGTGATATGGTTTCCATAATGCAGGTGTCTGAAAAGGCCAGTCAACTTTGTAGAACATTTTATTCATAGTATAATATACTGTCAGTCTCCTTCTTGAAGAGTTTAGAGGCATAGATAGAATGTAAAAATAATGATGGCACAGCCACAATTGCAAAGACGTGCAATGGTGTTTATTAAGAGGAACTGTGTTCCAAAAGTTCACACCCAAAAAAACAAAGTGAAAAACACAAACTAACCAGGAAAAAAACCCAACACAAAGCTATAGTACAATAATATATATATATATTAATTGCTATAAAAAATAGATTGTTGTAGGCAGCTCCTATTCTACCCCAAAACCAACCTGCTCCTATTTCCCCCTTCCTATCTTGAAGAGCTCCTTTTCTAGGTTAAACTCCTTCCCCTAGAATAATCCAATATAAAGCGAAAAATAATTTTACAAAATAATCAGAATTCTGATATACACATTTCTTGATTAAGTAAACAATTAAACAATGAACATATTATTACCAAAAATAAAATATCATACTCCTTTTATGTACATAAATATTGTTTTATTGAAAAATATTACCCCCTCTTAATGGTATCTTCTTACAAATCAATCCACACATGTGCAACCCTGAAACAGGCACTACTACGCCAGTCCCTGGTACCATGCCAAAGTTTGGGTCCTACAGGTTGCAGGAGAAACCATTTTGCCAGTGAGATATCCAAACAACTTATTTATTTGAAACACGTGAGTTGATCACCAATATGGTTCATTTCACTTCTAAAACAAAGGAAAACATGTTTGGTTTGAGTAAATGTTTAATTTTGATAATACGGGAACAACCTTACTTTACTCTGTGTGTGCACCCACAGAGCAAGCTAAGCTATCCCCGGAATTCCATACTAGTTCATTAACAGATGCAGCCACTCAAAATGGGTGGGGTATTTCGCGGTATACCCCGGTGGGCGTGTCGCATCAAAACACAGTTTCACGCAGTATCACGCAGTGTATCGCGTCATTTGACGTCATACCGGAAAGTATCCGGAATCACCTTGTAAAACCGGCAGGAGGAGCCAATAAAGCTTAACCTCTCATGTACAGCATTTGAGCTTTTAAATTTAAACTGTGTATTACAGCATGTTAATCATCAGTCATTAAAAAGTTGGTATATTTTATGAAAGCAAGATTGATCAGTTGGGCAAAAGTACACAACCTACCTTTATCAGAAATATTCTAATTATGCAGAAATATTTTATGCATCAAAGCCTTTACCGAAGATTTTACTCATATTATTAATAATGAATGACCTTGGACAAGCTATAAACTCAAAGTATTACGCTGGTCCACATTATTTGTAACTGTCATTTTAAATGAGAAGACTTTATTTTTTCATCAACAAAAAGTAATAACACAGGATTTCGTTGATCTAACTAACAAGGACGGGACATTAGCTAGCCAATATGATAAAAGAATAAATGATTTTTAAAATTTCTTTTGCACATTTATTTGAACATTTCCATCGATTGTACAAGCACTGAAAAACTGTCCAATCCCTAGTTCATCGGGCATTTTCTTTTAGTATAACAGACATAAAAACTCCTTTGCTTTTAACAGAGCGTTTCATAATTTCTAACAACGAACATTATTTAAACTGCGACACTTATCATTCAACCAGAGCTCAAAATATCACAAGGATCCTCAAGAGCACAACAAAGTCTGTTTTAAAAAATACTTGTACCAGATACATGAGAATCCAAGCTTTTTTATCTACAGTATGTCTTTAAAATTTATCACACAGTAACAAGTCAAATTTCAGGGGCGTCCGTATACCAGAGATTATGGTTCCGCTTCAGAAGGGTGTCAGCCACTCAGATTCCAGGACAGGAATTATCTGTTTTATAATTGAGAATATGTAAGCACGTATCTAAATAAATTAATCATGATATTAATTTAAGGATCTAAATTTCTAAATCTATGTATCTATATAGCTGGTTGTATTACTGTATTTCACTTTCTTTGTAAACACGTTTTGTTAACACCCGAATCGCAGGTGGATTCTGTTTTTTGGTCTGTTATGGTCTGTAGCTCAAATCCTGCTTAACTAAAAATTAGACACGAGAAGAGTATTATTGGACAGTGTTGTGAGGCTCTGGCGGAATTACTCTGTAAACTGAAGAGTTATAGAGGAGACAGGTTGTGTATCGCTTCTTTTGACACTTGTAAAAAAAACATTCCAATGTTAATGCGACACGGAAAATAATGTGGTGTATTGGTCATTAGTGAAAAGATTTAATCATTTAATCTCTTAACTGTGCACATTTTAATCTGCTTAGTATTGAATATTTATATGTAATTTTACCACTAAAGGGAAATTTTAGTAGCTAAGCATAAAACGCAGAGGAGCATAACGAAGGTCATAAAGGTCATAAACAATATTAATTTAGGAACATAAACATATTATGTAAACTGTATGTTGCTGTTATTGGTATCTTAAAGAAAAAATACACACCAATACTCAATTTCTCCTAAAGTATATTGACATTTTTTATATTTCAAAATAACACATGTTCGTACTGTACTGTATGTACAGTACACAGCGTTACCGCAGGTTGAACTGTAGGGTGCAAATCCACCCGAACCCAAAAGCCCAACATATTAATGTGCATTCGCCTGATGCTGCATGGTTTTCATCACTCTCAGCGGGAGTGCTGGCTGTGACGAATTAAACCGGTTTCACAGGTATTTTCAACCCCCAACTACTGTTGCCAGACCAGCGGGGTCCAGCCCGCCACCCCTGCT
This sequence comes from Lepisosteus platostomus, assembly GCF_059453375.1. Taxonomy (NCBI): domain Eukaryota; kingdom Metazoa; phylum Chordata; class Actinopteri; order Semionotiformes; family Lepisosteidae; genus Lepisosteus; species Lepisosteus platostomus. Next base: position 21,946,735 of record NC_142621.1, on the reverse strand, counting down.
CCAGTCTGCGCTGGTGAGACCGAGCCGTTATAATAGGGAGATCCCATGGCAGATGTTTGAGGCCCAGTTCCAGATGGCGGCCTGGGCAAACAGTTGGTCTCAGGTGGAGATGGTGGGCCACCTTGCCGCCGTCCTGGAGGGGAAGGCCTGTCAGGCGTTGCTGGATGTTCCCAGGGACCACGTCTTTTTCCTCCAATCAGAGGGGTGTCAGATTGTCTCAGCCAATCACCATTCTGAAGCCCTACCATAATCTCTGGTACAAGGAGACCCAAGAATTCTGTCCGATAGTTTATGTAGATAGATGATAGATTTATTGATCCCATGAGGGAAATAAAGTAAATCATTTTCATTTTAGGAAATTATTAAAAGCATTATTAAAAGCATTAAAAGCAAAGGAGATTGTCTGTTATAGTGGACATAAAAACAAGAGTTTGCTGCAGCATTATTGGAAACCCAAATTTAACAAAAAATCTCTACCATTATATCCTAGAAGACACAGACCTGGAGAATGCCCAAAGCATAAAAGAAAATGCCTGATGAACTAGGGATTGGACAGTTTCCAAGTGCTTGTACAATCGATGGAAATGTTCAAATAAATGTGCAAAAGAAATAAACAAAATAATCATTTATTTCTTTATCATATTGGCTAGCTAATGTCCTCTCTTTGCTAGTTAGTGGCTGTGTTTCTGCGTTGGGTAGCAACGGGTGACTGTTCTCAGGCGGAAGATGTAAACAGCTTAATGTTCGTGTTAAATAATTTTTTTTAATTAAAATTCATTCTATACAGCAATCGCATATTTGGGTACCGTTTCATAAAACTTTCATGCTTAAAATGTTTAGGGAGAAATGGAATACTGTTGTGTATTTTTTCTTTAAACTACCAAGACCAGCCATACACAGTATAGTTTACGTACAGTAATGTTTATGTTCCTAAATTAATATCGTTTATGACCTTCGGATGCGTTATGCTCCTCTTCTTTTTATGCTCAGCTACTAAAATTTCCCTTTAGTGGTAAAATTTTATATAAATATTCAATACTAAGCAGATTAAAATGTGCACAGTAAAGAGATTAAATGATTAAATCTTTTCACTACCAACCAATGCACCACGAGTGCCCCTGTCGGTAATTTTGGCCAGCCAATTACTTATCGCGGTGCCCTGCGGTGGCTTGTGGGTAGTTGCGTGTGGCACGGGTTTGTACCGTGCATTTTGAATGGCTGCATCTGTACGTTGGAAACCAGAGTTATCGCCTTTTTTTTAAAGTGAAATGTTTCCGTAAGTTGGTGTACAGTGTGGATACCTCATGAGTGCCAGGTGAACTGGAAATGGAGTCTCCAGTCACATATACTCAAATGTCTTTGTTTTGTATGATTACAAAGGGTGGAAAAACATTTATCTCTGAAATTTTAAACATAAACCCAAGGTTTTGGTAAAGGATGTTGATTCCAGATTTTTGTATCAGCTTTCAGAGATGTTGAGGTTTTTTTCTAAATATGCATGAATCGTCCAAATGAGAAATGCTTATATCAAGGATTTAGATATAAAATGTCATAATTGAAGTTTTATTTGAGTATGATTGTGAGCATGTCAGCTACACCAGACCTAAAACACTGGAAATATTATATTAAAATCGCACTGCATATAGCATTCTGGAAAACGTGTATTTCCATTAGTTTTTTAAGAAAAATATTAGTGACACTATATTTTTTAGTTCCTTTTAAAAGACTGCAGGATTGATAACACTTGATGAACTGATAAAAAGCAACCAGACACAAAGCCACATTAAAATACATATGCTCACATATACCTCAGCTACACATAGTTTATGTTTAGAAAATCGATTAGGAGGTTTGATATATATAGTGACTTTAGGTAGCTCAGGGGTTACATCGCCTTTGATGAATTAAGCAAATTAGGTGCTTACTAAATTACTTTTAGCTAACTAGGCCTTGTTTGTACAGTATATGCACAAACAAGTAGAAACTGCAGAAACTAAGTAACATATTACATTTAAATAACACATAGCAGCATTAAAATGAGATTCATTCAATATGAGTCTTTGTTTAAACAGAAGATTAACAATTCCCATGATTAATTTTGCTAGTGAACCATTGGGATGTTTGAAAGTGCAGTAAGCAAAGTTCTTGGTTCTGCAGCTGGTGCTGCAGTGTTAATTACTCACTGTATGCCTCTGCAGTCATTGCTGCAGTAAATGAAAACATTGTAGCTTCCATGTATATCCTAAGGTTATTTGTCAGGAAACCTCATTTCTAACACTTTTTGGTAGGCAGGTGGTAAATTCAGAAGAAGTCCACATGTTAATATCTCCACATTTGGAAATATGTATTTGTGAAAGTTTAGATGCATGTGATTAGTGATATACCGTGGATATGTTTTTTAATTATATTCTTCAACTGATACAATGAGACATATGTATCTAGAGGTCTTTTTTACTTTATCTAAGTAATACTTAAAATTGACATTTTCTTTCTATGTTGAGATATATTTGTGTTTATATCCTAGTAGAGACCACTTTTGCTTCAAAAGCTCTCAAAATTCAGTATTTTCCTCCTTAAGACCTTTGAGGCTAAAATCCTCTTTGTTAAGTGCCAGGAAACAACATATTTATAATTGACACAACCTAAGGGGAGATTAATTGATTTCAATTCAATGTGAAAGGCTTAAAGTGCTGTAGAGTACTTGAGCACTGAAATTGCCTGCCCCAAATTTTGCCTTTAATTTATGTTTGAAGTGGATTCAGTGTGATGCTTACGTGTTGTCAAACTGGAGTAGCAAAGTTGTCTCTCTAAGTCCATAGGCCAAAGAAAGCATATGTAGCTGCAAATCACATGAATGTCAGACAATGAAAATTCTCAATTGTGTACAATTATAATAATAATAAAAAACTTTATTTTATATAGCACCTTTAAAGGTGGCTTCTCAAAGCGCTTTACAGGATGACAACAACAATAAATAAGAAGAATACACAAGATAAAACACAATTACAATATAAAGAGGAGACTGTGGATGGTGGTACTAAGAAAAGCAGAGGGGTGAAGAATGAAACCAGTTAAGTAAAGGCTTTTCTGAAGATGAGGGTTTTGAGTCTGGATTTGAAGGATTTTAGAGAAGGTGACTCTCTGATATCTTTGGGCAAAGAGTTCTAGAGCTTGGGGGCATAACAGGAGAAGGCCATGCCACCCATACAATGTAGATGGGCTTGGGGGACAGTAAGGAGAGCAGAATTAGAAGAGCAAAGGTTGCGAGGTGGGGAGTAGGGTGATAATAGTTCAGAGAGGTACTGAGGTGCCAAGCCATGCAGAGCCTTATAGGTGAGCATGAGGTTTTTAAAGTCTACACAGAATTTGACCGGAAGCCAGTGCAAGGACTCCAGGATCGGAGTAATGTGAACACTTGCACTAGACCTGGTCAGGATTCTGGCTGCTGAATTTTGGACATACTGCAGTTTGTTCAGAGTACATTTAGATACCCCAGCGAGTAGAGCATTACAGTAGTCAATTTGATAGAACACAGATGTGTTGATCAGCTTTTCAGCCACAGTTAGTGATAGCACAGGGCGTAGTCTAGTGAATTATGTTTATTATGGACAGCAGTTTTCAAGTGTTTTCTACTTTTTAATGTTTTCAGGTCTTTCTTGATTCTAAATAGAATTCAAGTCAGAATGTTGACTGGAACACTCAGAGATATCTCAGAGATATCAGAGATATTCACTTTTTTGGTTTAAGGCCCTCCATTGTAGCTTTGGCCTTTTATTTTGGATCATTGTCCTAATGAATGATGTATTTCTGTCCCAGTTTTAAGTCTCAGTGTTGTTTTCCAACAAGATTTGCCTGTACTTTGTTCCATCTGTGTTCCCATCAGTCTTGACAAGCTTCCCAGTCCCTGCTGATGAGAAGCAGGACTACAACATAATGCTGCCACCGCCATTTTTAACAGCAGGGATGGTGTTGTCTAAATGATATACTTTGTTGGGTTTGCATGAGCTGTAATGGTTTGCATTTAGACTAAGAAATTTAAAAATTTCAAATGTCTTTTACTACATGTTTGCATTATCACTTTGGTGCTTTGTAACAAGGATCTGAGATCTTTTTTTTCCCAGTTTCTATACAAATCATCTTTGTGGAGTGACTGGATTATTGTTGTTCCATGGACATGTTGTTCCATCTCAACCACTAAGCTCTCTAACTCTTTCAAAGTTGCCAATGGCTTCACAGTTGAATCCTTAACTAGTATCTTCCTTGCCCAGCTGCTCAGTTTGGAGGGATAGCCTGACCAAGGCAGTGTCTGGGTACCGTCCACTATTTAATGATAGTCCCATGCTTAAAGAGTTATGAAGGGCCTTTGAAATGGTATTACAGTATATCTTTTTCCTCACCTATATCTTTATAGAACTTATCCCTAAGTTTGGAAAGCCCCTTTATTCTTCACGTTTGAATCAACTGAGGAACCTTTAAGAGACAGGTATTCAGTATTTATTCTAAATTCATTTGAACCACTATTACTGTACAGTGACAGAGACCAAGAAATTGTGTATCCTAAAGTAATAATCTAAATTAATTCAGGTGTGTCGCAACAAAGAGTATGAATACTTACGCAACTGTTACTGTTAGATTTTTCTTTCATATTATTTAACTCTTTATTTTTATTTTTTGCTTGGAGTAGATTGTGTATATAACAAATACAAATACCTTTGCAATGGTCTGAATACTTTTGCAAGGCACTGTATACCTTATGACATTTGAATATTATTATACTGTAGCATATTATCGTATTTTTTTTAATTTTAAAAGAACTCCACAGTAAATTTGAAAAAATTAGTTAATAATTTAAGTCACTGAATGGATTTTTAACCTGCGTGTCCTGTACTATGCTGATGTACTTATGCATACATAAGGGAAATGCAAACAAAAATTAAACAAATTTTTAAAGTGGTATATATTTAACTTCTATTTTATATTTCTTTCAGAAAGCATAGTATAAAATGCAAAATTAAAATACTGAGCAGCAGAACAAACAGCCTTGCTATGGCATGTAAAACTCAAACTACTAAACATAGATGTTTGTTGCTGTTTTCTCACTGTTTTAATCATGAAAAGCACAGTGGAGAAGACGAAAACAGATATAATATAGGCTGTAAGAAAACGGTGGATTCTCACAGTACTGTTACTGTATTCCAGTACCTCGACTTTGTTAGAAAGCAATTTTGTCTAACTCATTAAGGTGTAACAAACAAAGCACAGCACATTCATGCAAGATCCAAGTGATAACTAGTTGTTTTCTAAAAACTGCTGGCACTATAAAATTAGTTAAAGAGAGAGAGATGAAAATCTTTTGGGAAAATGATAGAAAATCACTATTGCTCTAACAGCTTATGTCATTTGAAATACCAGACTACAACCAAAATCGATCTATAGGTTTGTAATTGCATTTCAAGTTCCGAGTAGCTAGAGATGCTGTAAATATGACTCACTCCTAACCATAATTCATAGCAGTGCACATGCCCTTTTCTCCCTTATACAGTATGTTGAGTGCACCTGAAGTATCTCTGGTGAGTGTGAAGTTTGTGTTCAATGTTGAAACTTTTGTAGTTTTTCAGGACAACTACAAAGCTACATTACATTACATACACTGTAATGTGATTTTGTTATCAGATTGTTTGCCCATTCTGTGAACTTTTATTTCTTGTGTATTCAATTTAATATGCTTAAAGCCTGTCTTGGAACTCCTGATGTAGATCTTCTTGCTCTCAGTGTTTCTCTTAGCCCATTCTGTTTTCTCACTGCTGGATCTTACTAAAGTATTTTACAGGGAAATTGCTACACTAGATTGCACAAGGGTTTAATTTCACGCCCTTCATTTCTGTTCTCATGAGGAATAAATTTTGTACTGTAGAGTCAGTTTAGCCTTCAGTGACTACTAGGAAACCCCACTAAATGACAACATTAAGCACATTTTGGCAGTCTATTTTGACCCATAACTGAAAGATAAAGGGCTTTCAGATCATCAAAGGTAACAGAGGTATTTCTGTGGTATGTAATAACAGTTTTCTTTACTTCTTAAAATACTGGAGACAATAAAAAGCACAGAACATCAATACATTATAGTCTTTCTAATTACTTCTAATACTAATAGGATCGGTGGGCAGCTGTTACAGAATTCTCAAATCAAGTGATAGACCTCAGTATTCTTTTTTTGTAAAACAATTTTCAGTGGGGATTTATGAACACTAGTAAATTTGCGACAAATCGGACTTCAGGCATTAGGATCTCCCTATATGGGTTCAACAGTGGTGTATCCAGTAAAGGAATTCTTTGGGAACTGAAGGAGCTCCATGGCCTATACTGTATATCACAATGGTCATGTCACTAGCCAACTGTGACCAGATACCCCAAGTATGTGGTACAGAACTGGAAGAGCTGTGGCTAGGTCTGGGATTTGTTAGATTTTGGCAAATCAGCAACTGCTGTAATTTTCTGTGTGTTTGGAGGTTGCAGTGATGTCAATAGGAAATACACAATTCCTTCAATCAAGCTTACTCTCAGGGAAGATACTGTGGAACAGTCCTTCCTTATTCTTCCTACAGTATGTAGTCCAGGTGATGTTTCTGTGTGTGGAAAGGCAAAAAAATAATTGTCTGGCATTAGGCTGAAATGAGAGGTAAATAATTTCAAGGAATAATTATATAGATGGTTAAGTTGATCATATAGGCAGTTTAGTTACAAAAGATGGGGCAAATTAGGACAATAAACTGTATAACTTGAGACTGTTTTTCAATCCCCACCTTCCTCTTTTGACCTTTAGTAACTGAAAGGTAATCAGTACATTTTCACTCCTTCCAGACAACTTTTGTTGCTTGCTATTAAATTAACATAATTTCTTTTATGTTCCCAGCATTTTATTAATTTGTTACAAACAAATTAAAAATTAGACATGTTGACCATCTGCTTGACCGGCGGAGCTGTGGCACTGTGTCTACAGATCTGAGCCTGTGGCTGGAAGGTTGCCAGTTCAAATCCTGTGACAGGCAGAGGAATCCTACTCCGTTGGGCCCCTGAGCAAGGCCCTTAACCCCAACTGCTCCAGGGGCACTGTACAGTGGCTGACCCTGCGCTCTGACGCCAAGCTTCTCTCCCTGTTTGTGTGTCTGTGTGTCTCATGGAGAGCAAGCTGGGGTATGCGCAATGATGAATTCCTAATGCAAGAAATTGTATATGACCAATAAAGTGATCTTATCTTATCCATAAATTATATTTATTGTTCCTTTGCTGTGATCAGATGGAAGATAAGGAAATCGTATAATTAACTCCTAATATCTGACAAATAAAAAATAGGAAAAATTAACAGTTTTAACATCTACAAGAAAATATTTCAGGTGGGTAGCTGTGTCAGCATGTGTAGGCTGCAAAGGAACAAGTAATAGGCTTATTCCATACTGAAAACAGAAAAAAGAAAACACAAAATTTCAGCTGTGGAGCCTTCTTTGGGTGTGAGAAAGACAGGGCAGGAAGCAAAGATTAAATAGCATAGGAGCACAAAAGCTGGGAGAGTGGAGGAGATGGGAGCAGGCGAGAGGCAGAGAGGCCACTCAGGTGGTGCAAAGTGGAGAGAGGTGAATTTGAAACGTGCATGTGAATAGAGAAGATTACATGAAAACAAGTCTGTCATTGAGAGTAGGGGGAAGGTGTTACGATCACCATCCTCTCCTCCAAGGGGTGCTCCAACCTCCTCATGTTAGTCCTTTTAATTATTACCTGCATTCCTTGTTTTAGTTTTCCTATTTAAATTTACTTCCTTCCTTTTGGCTCAGATTTGGTACACAGTAGCTCAATGGTCCGCCTAGTACCAGTCCGTGGCCTGAGGGCATAGGCCTGTTTACGCTCCCTGACCCACCAAACCTGGGGCTTGGAATGGACCCCGTATTTCCTGGTTTCTCGTCTCGTCTCGTTGGGTATCCACTGTTAATGAAAAAGGAGTGCATTTTGAGTGCTTGGTTACAAGTAAGAAAATACAAGAAAATATGTTCATAGCTCAAACGTTTTATGCACCCCTTTTGAGTGAATATTTTAAATCCATAAGAAAAGGCTACAGCCATAGTAAAAGCTTTGTTTAATTTAGCTTGGAGGCTTTCTTGTAAATGCACATGATTTAACTTCCCTCTCTAATTAAGGTATAAATGTCCAGCTAGCAATACAAATGCACTAAAGTTGAACTTCAGTCTGTCGCTCTTGCTACTTCTTTAGTTGAATAAAGGCAGCTTTGTCACAATTTATGTAGTACAGTGTATTGCTTTGCCAAAAAGATTTTAATTAGAGTCAGTATGAGCAACCCTTGAATTTGTCTGTCATCTGCATAATGAATCTGAAGATTGTAGACTGCTGTTAATGTTTAGTTGAGTTGCATAATTGGAAGGACCGCATTGGTAATTATTAGTAAGTGGAAGAAGAAGTAGTGGAGCGAATCAATATCTTTTAGTGGAGACGTTTTGTCCATTGGGAGTTTGTTGAGGTAACTGAGGTGTCATGCATCATAGAGATTGCAGCTTCCCTGATTCATGGTGGTAATTTATTCACCAGTGTCCTTAATTTATGTACTTAATAGATTAGACAACTAACCTGATAAAATATTTTTCATTACATCCTGGCAATTAAGATTTAAAGGTGTTAGCTTTTGTGCGATGCACAAAATACTGGGCTGTGCTTGGAGAATGGTTGCATTATTTTATGGTTTTCATGCAGTATGTAGATTAAACGCATCAATTCCCATTTTGTACCATGACAATTACAATTACCAGGGAGGTGACAAGTCTTTTCGGAAATGTGGTCTCACTTTTAGATACATAATTGCTGTTCTGGGGCTCAAACATTCTTTTTTTTACTGCTTGACCTTGCAGAAAAAAAGTCTGCAGTGTTTCTGAAGAAAATTAAATTGCTTTATCATTATCATTATTGGCTGTTATGCACAGTGAAGCTGCACAATATTTCAAAAGATACTGCTACTCTGTACAAACAGTAATCATGAGTGCTATGAGTCCCCTATAATGTTACAGTTAGTCCAGAAAGTCCTGTCCAGTTGTGGGAGACAGGATAAAGTGAAAAAACCCTTTCAAATATTGCTTTTTTTCTTGCATGATCAAGACATTAATTTAATATTCTGTACTTGAGCTAAAGCAACTGCTGGGGGAATACATGTGTAAAGTTGTTTTTTTAGCTAATCTTCTATTTTACTTTATTTCTGTTGAGTGCTGATATACTTGTTGTGCCAGAATGTCATAAATGTTTTTGGAGTAATTACGTGTCATGTGCTCTGAAAAAACCCACTCATCACAAAAAACAAAAGAACAAAATTTTTAATTGAAAGCAGGATATATGATGATTGTAATAGCTCTAAGTATTATTAAGGTCCAATTTTTATATAAGTAAAAGTCTGTAAGTAAAACTATAAAACAGATTTTTTCCCCAATATTATTAGCTTGCCAAATGCACCATAAAAAAAGAAAGCAGCAGTAGGAAGAGGCCCTGTTTTCATGATCTGGCATGCAGCCACTACTGAGTAATAATTGGCAGGCTGCCACAAAAAAAACAGAACAACTTGTACTTTTTTTAGTTGGTAACTGTTGAACTTTCAGCTTACCAAGAATGTTATGCCAAAATAAAAATTAAAAATTAAACCTAATACAATAGAACAGAAAAATGAAATGACTTGACCATTATACAGGTAGCTGTAAGAAATACCAATCCCAATTCTACAGCAAATTGAAGTTACAGTGTAAAGTATTATTAATAGAACACCTGCTGCACATGGAGTAGAAGAAACTGCCAGTGCATACCTAGAAGACATACTGTAGAAGCACAGTGTGACTCCTCCTCTGTAGCCAAACCTTTCTTTGTCATTGTCAAGCATCAAGCCTAGATCAGCCAGCATCACTGCAGAGCAGCAGTTACAGTACTTTGGAGTTAATCATATGACCGAGACCTACTGCCCTGCATATCACAGTGCTTCACAACTTTTGGTTTTTAAATGTTAAACTTTCAACATTTTATGGAAAGAAAGAATATGATTGCTTTTTTTCAATTTCATTCTAATGAGCTGCACAAAAAATCATAGCTGGACAGGCTCAGAGAGAGTAGATAGAGTGTGAAGGCCTCAGGCAAAAGCACTCATATTTGAGTGCTAGCTTTCACATCAGAGAGCATGACTCTAGCTCACACATTGGTTTGGTCAAAGAGATTCTCTATCCTCCAACTCATGTTTGTTCCACTTGGTTCAGAAAAATAACTGATCAGTTACTGCATTTCAAAGTGAGGTTGAATGCTTTTTTTGAGTGCTTTTTCATAGATGAATAAACTATGTCATTAATTTCAGATGTGATAACTAAATTTGCCAGCAATAAGACAGTATAATGTTTAGTGTAAAGAAAAAGCTTCACAAATATGTGAACACTTTGATACCTACCTACTGTTCTTGAGCTTGATCAGAAAATGTCCACTCATATAGTTATGGCAATCATTATTCTCTTAACTTTTTCATCTTGATCACTTGATCACTTTTTCTTAGATTGTTTTACTTCTCAGATACTTCTGAGTTTACTCTCCTTTTCAAGATATTTGCATTGATGAGTCACTGTCAGCCAAATGCTACATGTTATGGAAGGGAAGACTATCATATTTAAAATGTGTACTATCTGAAAGTAACATTGTTTCATCATATAGTGTTTATAAAATGTGATGTGATGTGAAACTGATAGTATCAATGACACAGATCTCCAAGATTGTGTTCTTACTCTCATGTAACCCTTTCTGGGAAACACCAGGACTACCAGGCCACATTCCTAACAGTGACAGTTATTATAAGAAAATAACTCTACTTCATATATATATAAGCAATGGTACTTTGTGTTCTAAAAGAAACAGAGAAGTGGGTTCCAGTATGTTCCAAGTGACAAGTCATTTTCTGCAAGATGACATGATAAACAGTACATGCATATCCTCAGGTCTGTTCTCAGCCTTGTAATGAAAGTCACCAACACAAACAATCTTGCCCCTAGGAATAAACATGTGATTGATGTGTGCTGGACAATACTACGAAACTGGGATTGTGGGACAAATCCAACAAGTAAGTGTGTAATGAAATAACTGAAGTGGTACTGTACAAGAAGCTCTTATTTCATTTGATTGGATAATGCTGAACATCTGTACATCAAGACACATGTGTAAAAACAGTTACTTTAAGTCAATTCTGTCACAACCTGATTAATGAAATGGATGTGCACTGCTTGTAGAACCAAGCTGTGGAAGGATACCCAGTACAAAACTAGAGAGTAAAAAGATTTCTTTGCTTCAGAGAATACCATACATTAAAATATTAAAAATTAAAAATATTGAATTTGTCTTTAAACTCAGTTTTGGTGTGTGTCTTGGCTGTAAGGATGGGGTCATCATAGGGTGCTTGCAACATTGGCTCAAATCTCTGGTCTAATGGCACACATAACATATTATTGTAAGCTCCCATTATCTCACCAAGCCAGACTCTTTATTAAAACTCTTAATTAAAAATAGCTGCTGCAAATAACAATGCAATTCCGGGTTTGAATATTGTTGTGATTGCCAATCTCAGTCTTAGCCTAGCTGTGTAGCGTTACTTGACACTTGTAAAAGACCACTCCACAGATTTTACTGTGTGATTACCTACAGAATTATTTTGTCTGTTGGAGCATAATGCATTAAGGTAGAAAAGGAAGGAGTACCTCATTTATGCTTTACATATGTTCTCATGAGGGAACTACTAGCAGTGTTTTTTTAACTCGTTTTTACTAGCAAAGTCTAGTCTAAGTATAAATATATGTCCATTTCTGGGCATACACAAAATATTCCAGCATATTCCCGCTTCTTGTCTAACTAAATATCTTCAATAGATTATCAACTGTATGATTTCATTTTGCACTTTTCCACAATATAAGAAAGTAACTGACCCCCAATTCTTTATATAATCCCCTACATGCAGCAGACAAACTTGCAGATAAATTATGCAGTTGAGGACTTTTAGGTCAGACATTTACTTGTTTTTTTATTTATATTTCATTCTTTGCAAGAGAGAATCCTCCATCTTTTAAGACTTGTGTGGTCTGTGTCCCATTTTGTCCTTTCCTACTTTCTTCTGTTTTCTGTGTTATTTTTTGCTGTGGACTCATGTACTATAAAGTTTCTGCAAATCATACAAGTTGTTATACATGTAATATGCTTATCATACAACATCCTGTGCTGAAAAATATCGTCACATATGTAAATCGTGTCACATTTGCAGGAACTGGCTATAACAAATTCATTTGCCATTATATAGTATACCTTTATACCATCATATTGATGACTATCATTTGATGACTCTCTGTGTTATGTGCTATCTGGTGTAATCCACAACTATGAAATTATGGCTTGTCCCAATAGTAGGGGCAATGCAGAGTATATTTTAATACATTTGCTTTAATTTTATCATCCTTGCTAAATCTAAATGCATTTGTGAAAGTGTTTCAGATGTTTGACAGAATGATTTGATTAGGTATCTGCTAGAAGGTACAGAAGTGTTACATTTCAATATTCTAATGAAACTTTTAAATGTTACTAACACACATTGTGAGGGAAAAAGAAGCATAATCAATGCGTCCACGCCCGCAGCAATATTTCTACATCAAAAAGATGGATATACTGTATGCTATTACCTGAAAGTGGCGAAGCTGGATACTAAGCACTGCATGGGCATAATTTCACAATGTGTCCAAATAGTGCAGCATGAACTAGTTAAATAATGGATTCATCATCTGATAGTAAGAACGGTAATAATCCAATTTCAAAATCAAGTTTGAATTTGCTGCTATTTATATTGCAATTCCATGACTACCTTCCTTTACTTGACCTTTTTCTTTTTGCTTTAAATGGGAGTAGATTTCCAAGTCTAATGTCTAACTAAAGAGTTACACTGTCAGTGACACAAGGAAGCACTGGTCAAGTGGGCTTTCTCAAAAAGCCTAAAACTTGTCCATGGAAGATCTTCTGTTTGTAATGCACTATGCTAACAGTGGCACAATAAAGCACTACAAACTGTGTATTTAATGGCAGACTTGTTGTGCTCAATCAATGGGAACACGTTCAACAGTTACTTGTTTGAAGAGAGAAATAAACAGAAGCTGACACTTACATCATTATTAATCAGCTCATCAATATCATCTGCATCATTTTTCAGAATGAGGTCTTCTTGAACAGCCTCCCAGCCAGGAATGAAAGCCTTTGAGAGGGAGATAAAAAAACATAAAACAAATGAAAAAGTTTCTTCATTGAGCTTTTGTTTCTCAAAGAGGTTACCTTGCATTTGCATATACAAAAGTGTCTACAGTCTCTTACAAATACTTCTCATAATCAAACACTGGCATTTCTATAGAAGTTTGACTGACAAAGGATTTATTTTTATATATTTATATTATTATTTTATGATTTATCAGTATATACAGATTTCTTTTTTATGAACGAATGTGTTTTTGAAGTGTAAGATGCTTTTAGATGTAGAAGGCCATTTAAATGTTTTTATGAAAGACTTTTTATAATTGACATAATTCATTTAAATTAATTTTCATTAAAGGCTTTGTATAAACAGGCTGTGACAATTGTTGAAACATTTTTAATCAAATTCCATTTTTTGTCATAGAGATAATGGTCAAGTTCCATCCACCTAATTATTTTCTAATCATCAAATAAAGGATCACGGTTGAGCCAGAGCCTATCCCAGAAAGCAATAGGTGCAAGGTGTGAAATCCCAAGCAAAGACATTGAGAACAAACTCCATGCAGATAGCTCCCCAGGAACTGAACCCAGGGCCCCAGCACTGCCAGGTGGCACAGTGCTAACCACTGTCTCACCATGCCAGGCTAATAAGTCAATTCTTCTCTTAATTCATACGCAGGAAATAATATGTTCAGGATACAAGTTATTTTTAAACTAATTATATTATTGTTAAACCGTTGTGTTCTTCTTGTATGAGTAGGGAGCTGTGTCTGCATGCCTTGGCTGCAAAGGAATAAGTAAAGATTAATTCTACACTGAAAAACAGAAAGGAGAAACAATATTTTGGTTGTAGATCTTTTTTCAGGTCTTTGGGTTTTTGATCTTCTTCTAGCCAATCACTGATGAAATTTGAGAATTGTCTAATCAAAGTCTTATTTATATTGTTTATTAAAATTATTTATTATAATAAAATATATTATTTTTTTATTGTAAACATACTACTTCAGCCCACTGAATATGCAAGATGTCCAATTTTGCTATGTTCAGTGGAAAATTATCTTGCTTAGTTCCAAAACAGCTCTTGTAGAGTATATATCTAGATTCATGGTCACCCAAATGTTAATGTGTTTGCATTCAACAGGAGCTATATTGGATTTGGTTGAGTGACTCCCTGCTTTCCCCGCAGGGAGTCTGTGTGCCACAAAAAGAGTAAAGTGCATTTAATGAATATTCTAAAATTCATAGAGCACTGAATTGGAAATGATACAAAAACAATAGCAGTTGCTTTCTGACCTTTGGGCTTGAAACATAGGAATTTGGTGTAATGTTCTTTGCATTTAACAGTCATCAGTATAAACTAATGTCTGTATATTTCCTACCCCTGCATGAAACATATTCATCTATAGGTTTTAGAGAATATTGTAGTTTTTAGGGTACTTTTAACTCATAAAGCCCAAACAAGCATGTTGAAGGTTTTAAGGCACATTTCATTTAGAATGTACTGCCTTATATTTTATACAGTTAAGTAACAAAATTGTCTTAATGTCATAATAACACCATTTTAAAAATGTCGGATATCAATTTCATGTCTGGTTGTAAACATCTGTGCTGTGAATGAAAAAGGGAAGAAAGGCTTAAAATGGATTGAGGGCAGAAATGACACTTTATAGCATTTGACCACAACAATACTGCACATGTTATCCTTTATTACTGGGCATAAAATACAGTATACATAGAATTAGTTGTAACTTAACCAGCTCCTTTCTTTTTAGTTATAGCATCATAATGGAGATGTTTTATAAGAAAAATCTAATTTGTCGAAGATGAAGAGTTCTGAAGAACCACAGAAATTTGTGTCCTCCACCCAGCAGACAGGGAGACTTCAAAACTCTAAGATTTTTTACTGAGGACTTACAAATACCACACAGGGAAATTCCACTCTAGCGCATTCCACTATTGAGCTTGAGGTGCTCCTCATTTAGATGGAGGCATACAGATCTGGTTAGGAATGAGATGTTTGAGCAGTACAATGTCATCTGTGAGCTAAGAATGCAGGAGAGAAAGCGAAAAGATGATAGAAAAGGCAAGAGAGAAAAGAAGGTGAGAGCATAGAAGCTGAGATGAAGAGAGAAAGAGGAAACAACAAGTTAACAGAGATAGTAGTTGAAAAGGTGACAAAGAGAAAAGCAGAGAGAAAGGAAAAGAGAGGCCAAGCTCTCCTCAGGCTCTCAGCTTTCAAGAATCTGGTTAAAACTATCAGGATGTATAACAGTCTTATGAATAGACTAAGGTCTCCCTGCATGACCTTTGCCTTAAGTGAAATTAGCAACAAACCAAGATTTAGCATAAACCAGTTAAAAATGGAAATAGAGATGGTCACTTGGAAATATATACATATAGGGTTTTTTAGCTCTCTTCCGTTCCTTACAGAACAGAAGATGTTGTGAAAACTTCTCCACAATTGGTACTAGCACAGCAGGACACTAAGAGTACAACAGTAGATCAGGACACCATCTATGTACAAGGGACTTATCAGGAAGCCAACTGGGCACACCAGGTGCCTCTCCTTATTCAGATATTTGAAGAAACAGCTAAAAGCCACCCAGGATCTCTGACAAGAGTTACTTAAACATTTATCCAAGACAGGCCCAATCTGGGTAGCCACAAGATCACTTCAAATGACTCACCAAGATTGCATTGATGACATTGCTTGTATTGCAACCCGAAACTCTGTGCCTGAACTTGATTAGGGTAGCAGAAATTACAGCTTACCTTAATGGCACAAAACATGCCCATTACTGACATAGCCTTAAAAGCCAAGATCCTAGCAAAAGTAGGTGTGGACACAGTCAGCTATTACAACTGCTTCTGAGGTAACATGTTTCAAATACATTTTCATGAGAAAGAATACACAAACATAATAAAAGTTTCAAAATTGTATTATGAAGCCATGACATTTACTGAAAAATGTTATAAAATCAAAAGTATATAAAAGGTACTCGCAATTATATAATTATGATTTTGTAACTATGGTGTTGTGTTTTATTTTTCCTTTGGTTAGTTTGTTGTTTTCACTTTATTTTTTTTGGGTGTGGACTTTCAGAACACAGTTCCTTACAATAAACACCTTTGCACGTCTTTGCAATTGTGGGTGTGCCATCATTATTGTTGCGTGCCATCTGTGCTTCTGTACTTTTGAAGGATGAGTCTGTGACACCGCAAATAACTTAATATTGCAGTTGACAAACTAAAATAAGTAATTATACTAAAGAAGCAGTATTATAGCAGGTTGCATCACTGAGATATTTGATAGACTATTACCATCTCCAACTTCTTGCCTGTGTAAATTATTAATAAATACTGTCCCTCTACCATTTTAATTCTTACTGAACTATCCACCCTTATAAAGCTTTAATTTCTCAGTCAAATATTAATGGGAATTGTTCATTTTAATGATATTATTCAATGAGTATTTTTCTGATTGTCTGTCCTCTGTTTAATCTCCCAGTGATATATATTTGTAACATCTTGGCAAAATTATTACACAGCTTCGAGACAATTATGCAACACAATGGATGATAAATAACTAATTTAAATATTTGGTCCAATGGCTTTATTGCATTGTAACCATGTCAGATCATAATCATATCATAATATAATTCAGACATCTCACAATGTGCTGAAGACCAGTCATTAATGTAGACATTAATTGCACTGTAATGTCAAGGCCTTAGGTATGAGTTTGTGGTGGTTTCCTCATTCAGTTGTGGAACACAATATCTTTATTTGAAACTCTAGACAATGTGGAAAGCCAAGTTCATTTTGCAATGCTGTTTTTGCACCTGGAATACAACAGCAAATTTACTATCCAAATAGTCCCATCAAGAAATCAGTGACTTCTCATTTCAAGAAAACAGTGACATCTTTGCCCATCCAACCTTCCTCATATAAGTCCTACAGAGTATCACCAAAATGACACAAAGGAGACGGCAGAGGTTGTTAGCACTACTACCTGATAGTGCTGGGGCCCTAGGTTCAGTTCCTGGGGGGCTATCTACCTGGGGGGCAGTAGAGTGTGCATGTTCTTGTAGGTTTTCTCCCGCAGCCCGTATTCATACTGATAGATTAATTTGCTTCTGGGAAAACTGGCCCTGGTGTATCCTGTGATAGGTGTATCCTGTAAGATAGGCTCCAGCAAACTCATAACCACATATTGGATAAAGAAGTTAGAAAACAGATTGATGGTTGGAAAAACATATTGAAGTATGTTTGTAAGTATTTACCCTCTGACTAATTTCTCATATCAGTAATAAAGAAATGATATACCAAAGTTCAAGTTTATTCTCATATGTACCTGAGTACACTTAAATGCTTACTTGTGTATTTCATCACATGGCAACTGACATAACAATTGACATCACAAATTGTTGAAGACAGGAACATGGGTAGCAGTTATAATATTCAGCAGCATTCAGATAGCAGCAGTGTGCAAATTCCAAGTAGTGACAATATTGTGAGGTCAGTGCATAAAAAACAGTGTGAGTGGGAGTAGGAGGGTGTATGACAGTTTAGGAGTCATGGCTATGGGAAAGAGGCTTTCTTTGAACCGAGTTCAGACTTTTATATACCTAAATCTTCTACCAGAAAGAAGGTGAGAGATAAGTGCAGGGTGGTTTTGATCCTTCATTACATTATTCAACATTCTGAAGCAGCACATAGTGAACATGGTCTGAATGGATAGGAGTTCTCTACTAGTGATGGCCTGGGCTGTCTGCACCACCTTCTGTTGTTTTTTATGGTCATGAGCTGAGCAATTACAATACTAAGCCGTAATGCATCCAGTGAGATCTCTAGTAATTTGTTTGTAAAGAAAAACCAAATCCCCCAAGTTGCTTGAGGAAGTAGATAAGATAAATTTATTAGCCATATGCAATTTCTTGCATTAGGAATTTGTATTTTCACATACCCCAGCTTGCTGTCCATGACATACACAGGCACACAGACAGGGAGAGAAGCTTGGGGTCAGAGCACAGGGTCAGCCATTTATATGGCACCCCAGGAGCAGTTGGGGTTAAGGGCCTTGCTAAGGGGCCCAATAGAGTAGGATTCTTCTGCCAGCCATGGCATTTGAACCAGCAACCTTTCAGCCACAGGCACAGATCCTTAGCCACAGTGTAACCCCTCCACCCAGAAAAGCAACTCGCAGTCAGCAGGATAAGAACCTGCCCAGGAAGACCCCAATGGATTTCTAGTCCATCACCTTAACCACTCAGCCACGACTACTTAGTAGAGATGCTGGTGTGCTTTTGTGATGATTTCATCTACGTGTAAGGTCAGATCGTTAGTGATGTGCATTTCTAGACCCTTAAAGCTGCTGACTCCACAGCAGCCCCATTTTTATAAACAGGGGTGTGGCCTCCTCCTGCTTCATGAAGTCAACAGCTAGCTATTTAGTGTTGCTGACTTTGAGGGAGAGGTACATTATTTGAGATCAAACCTACAACGGTAGTGTCATCAGTTAATTTAAAGATGGAATTGGGCCTTTGTCTAGACATACTGTACAAGAGTGGGTAAACAAGGAGTAGAGCAGGTGACTGAACACACAACTCTGGGAAGCTGCTGTGTTGAGAATCAGCATAGAGGAGATATTGTTGCCTATTCTCAAAGAGGTCTGCCTATCAGGAAGTCCAGGATCCAATTGCAGAGAGAAGTACTTAAGCCCATGTTCAAAAGCTTGGTGACCAACGTGAATGATATTATAGTATAAAATGCTGAGCTATAGTCTTTGAATAGTAATCTGGTATACGTGTTTATATTTTAAATAGTGTGTATGCAAGGGGGATTTTATCAGATGTGATATTATGTCAGTGTGCACACTGAAGTGACTCAAGACTGTGAAGCCACAGTCACAGTGTCATTACCAACCTCTCAAAGCACTTTGTTATGATGAATGTGAGTGCTACTGGGCGTGAATCATTACCATATTTTTCTGAAGTACTAGAATAATGGTGGTCCTCTTAAAGCAGGTAAGCTTACAGTTAAAGCGAACTGTAGTAGTGAGCAGTTACATATATCTGTGAACAGTACAGCCAGTCTGCACAGGTCTTGAGTACATGACTAGGTATTTTGTATGGGCCAGTAGCTTTGTGAATGTTCATACACTTAAAGGTGTATCTCATGTCAGCCACAGTGACAGAAAGCAGAATCACCAGGGGCTGTAGTGGCTTGCAGGGGTGATTCTGTGTTTCTGCATGCTCAAAACGTGTATAGAAGGCATGAAGTTTGTCCAGGAGAGAAGTGTTAGTAACTGTGATTTCACTTGGTTTCACCTTAAAATAATCCTTGCCATATACACTGATGATCTGAGGTCTTAGATTGCAGTTTTAGCTTACTCTGATTTTTTAGTGCTTCTGATGGCTTTCTGAAGATTCAACCTTGTTTTTTTTTGTATAAATCTAACTCACCAGATTTTTAAACCTGGTGACAAAGAGCTGTATCAGATCCACATCACAGAATTAATCTTGAGGTTAGACCATGGTTTCTGGTTGGGAAAAACTTGAATTATTTTAGTAGGTACACAGTCATCCACACATTTCTTCATAAAGTCTGTAACAGCTGTTGTGAACTCATTCAGTTTGGATGATAAGTCTTTGAACATAGGCCAGTCTACAGACTCAAAGCAGTCTTGTTGTAGACCTTCTGTTTCCTCTGACCAGTATTGTATCATTCTCCCTACCAGTTCCTCACACTTCAGTTTCTGTTTGTAACAGGAAGTACAGTAGGTGCACAGACAGGTGATCTGATTGCTGCAATATGAATGAGGGATAGAGCGATAGGCATCCTTGATCATAGTGTAACACTGGTCGAGAGCGTTAGTGCCTCTAGTGGGATAGGAGACATGCTGGTAGTATTTCAGTTGGCCTGATTAAAATCCCCTGCTAAGATGAATATGGTGTCAGGGTTTGAAGTTTCGTGTTGTTAATTACATTATATAGTTCGTTGACAGCAAATGTGATGTCATCTTGAGGTGTTATTTAAACTGCTGTCATGATGACTGAAGGAAACTCCCTCAATAGGTAGAAGGGGTGGTATTTCAGATCAGTAGAACAGAAGTGATATAGAACCACCACTTCTGAGCACCATGAAGTGTTTATCAAAATGTATAAGCCCCCTTCTTTCCCCTTTCAGGAGGATTCTGTACAATACATACAGTAAATGGAAAATCCACATTTTTAACAAAAGTAACACATAACACAACATAAAGTACACTCTGTGAGGAGCTGCACGCAACACATTATCTCTCTACGTCACCATCTTGCACCTTGTACTTATGGTACACAAGAGTGCCATACTGAAGTTACTTGAACCAAAGATGGTTCTTTTTTCTAGTAAATCTAACTTTACACAATTAATACATTTTAAATAATTTTTATAAATTCTATATTTATGGTATATTATGGCTACAGACTTATGGCTACAGACTAACAAGAGGATATTTAGTCTAATGTCTTTGGCAGTTTTTTTATGTTTACAAGTAATTCACAAGTGAGCATTTTTCTAATTATAAAACATACAAAAATATGCCAAAACCAAATATAAAAATAATAGAGACTTACATTATACTTTGTCTTTTGCAGTATACAGTAACACAGAAATATGAATTAAGAGAGCACTGGAGTTTTTAAGATTAACTCATGCTAATTTCAATGACCATTAACATAGGAGGAGAAATTTAAAGAACTAAAGCTAACTTTTGTGATGTTATTGAAGTGATAATTAAATAGAACAAAACAAAATGTAGCTTTTGAACATGATTGAGTCTTGTTTGCATCTGTGGTTTGGTTACTTTGGTATTTAGATTAAATAACAGAGAACTGAGAAGGGAAGGGATTGTTTTTTTATATATTCTGAATTAAGAATCATATCCTGACAGGCTTTTTCTTTGTATTCTCTTTTTTCTGTGGGTCTAAGATGACGGAAATAACTGTGAAAAGCTTTTTTTATAAATAATAAAAATAATCAGTATATTACATGTTACAATGTTCTAAAGTTTTATTTTTCATTTTCATAGCTTTTGAAAATATTTCTTATTAAATTATTAAAAGATGTACTTTTACACATTAAAAATAAAAATCATTTTATTGTCATTTGGAAAACATGTATAAAATTGCTTCAGTTCATTATGGGGTACTTTTCCTGGACAGCCTGGTATAAACTGAGGAAATGGGAGATTCGTTTTCCATTGAAAACGAACTAATTAGTATTTAAATTAAGAAATTTCTACCAATTCCAGAGATTCACTTTCATGCTACTGAACATTTTGCAAGCAAGGCAAGCACAAATTCACACATAATCACATGTAATAGTCATGTAATTTGCCCAACTGCTTTATACCATACAGTGTCACGGGAAGCCGGAGCCTACCTGGCAAACAATGAGTGCAAGGCAGGGTACACCCTGGACGAGGTGCCAGTCCATCGCAGAGCAAGTGCAAGCCAATCATGAATGGGAACAATTTGGAGGCCACTGTAAAGGCAGAGGGGGAATATTTGGCCCAGACACTGGGATAACTCCTTACTCTTATTGAGAAATGCCTGGGGATCTTTAATGACTGCCTCGGTTTAACATCTCATCTGAAAGACAGCACCCACTACAGTATAGTGTCCCCGCCACTATACCAGGGCATTAGGACCCACACAGACCACAGGGTGGGCACCCCCTGCTGGTACCACTAACACCACTTCCAGCAGCAATCAAAGCTTCCCAGAATTTCTCCCATCCAGGTACTGACCAGACTCAACGCTGCTTAGCTTCAGTGGGTAGCCAGTTGAGAGTTATATGGCTGCTGGCTACATGTAATAGTATTAATCTTAATAAAGCCAGACTATGTATTTTGAGTCAGAAATTAAAATTGAACTGTAGATGCAGTATATTTATAGAGATGACCTCAGTGACATACTGTTTAATAATTTAGTTTACACTCCTTAGTGACCAGACATTTCACCTGTCCAGTGAAGGGTTTCATCTTTTCTTGCTACATAATATCAGGAATTCCCAAAATGTTATGAACTAAGAGGTAATATTCCTTTTAGAGCATAAATCCATTCTCAAAGCCTTTAACCAGGATTTAATGCTGTGCAAGCTGGTCCTTATCTTTAATGACTGCACAGTGTTCAGTTGGCTTTAATTCTGCAAACAATACCAAGGTGATATAAAAATGCAATAGAAACACATTTTAAGATTAAAAATCTTTCACCACTGTGATTCAAGAAGCTGTTTTAGTTTTATGGGCAGCACTGAACTTAGAAAGGAAGAGTAAAACAATCCAATCACACACTGCATTCCTAAGCCATATGCAAAACTTAAACCCTGAAAAAAATGTAGTTCAATATCCAAAAACATTTCAAACACAAGTCCTAATGCAGCAGTAAAAACTGGCACATGTATTACACAAGAGACAAAAGAGGTACTAATTTCCATAATTTCGTTGTGTTATACTCAGTGTAAATCTGATAACAGGTGCTGTGCACTGTGACTTAAGTGGCATTTGCTGTCTTACTTTGTGGGAATATTTGTAGCAGATGTTTCATTATGTTGTACTAATGGTAATGACAGCATAATACATCACAAAGAAGTAAATAATCTGACAGACACTGGCTTCCCTGGAAGTGAATGCCTTCTTAACCAACTTGGCACGTGCTCTAAGTAATACACGCAGAGCAAGAAGATACAGACAGAAATGAAAGAATAATTTAAAACAATATTTCATCTAAATTGATAAATAGACACTGAAAATGAATCCATATTACTTGGTAAAGGATACCAAAAAGTACCATGTGTGCCCTCCTTGTTCTCTGTGTACAAGGGGAAAATGTTATTGCACAAGACACATTTCTAATGTAATAAACAACTTGGAAGAAAATATTGGTTGGAGCAAAGTACTAACTGAAGTTCCAATATAACATCTGTCTAAAAATAATATATTAATTTGATTGCTCTCAAGGCTGCCAGCTTGAAATTATATTGAAAGCACTCACACTGGAATTTTCATTAGGTTTAAAATGTTTTCCTTTAAGTCCCAGAGAACTAGAAAAGTAATAAAGCTCATTTTAGTGCAAAATACTATAGTTATAGAATGACCTTAAAATTAGCATAAAAGGCTTATCTGCTGTGAACGGTTTCCCAGAGAGAGAAAGAAGAAGGCAATGAAGAGTATCTCAGTACCCACGAAATCCCTACAGAACCCCGTGGATTTATATTAACCTTCAGCCTGCCTCGGTTTTGCTTTTACAGTTTTACCCCCAGGCAGTACATCATCCTTTTTATTTAAATGTTTATTGTCTTTATTTTGTACATATTTCAAACACCACCCATTATCATAGAAATAAAAGTGATAAGATGTTTTTCAGTGTGATTTTGTCATTGAAAACTAAAGCATAAATCAAAGAACCATCCTTTTTGACAGCAAGTAATTGACATCTTTTGAGCAGCCCATTTTAACTATTTTCCTTCTTTGAAAGTGGTCTATTGCTACCTGAAGGTGTCACAACAGATTTACTGTTCAAGTCAGAACACGGAGAAGCTTATTTTAATACCCCATTTTATGGATTTATGGATTTAGTACCTTATATGATCTTTAACATGGCAGCCCATTTTGAGAATAGATACTATTTTGTATTTATTTCTATGCATCCAAGTAGAGTCTGTGTAAATTAGGCTTATACATCAACCAAATATACCAAATCAATTACAATAACATGCATTAGAACTTGTAACTGTCAAGAACAGTCCAGAGAAAGATATACACGGTAGGGTTAATAAATTCCACAGTAAGCATTAAACAGTAGGCTAAAAAGAACGTTGATGTATAGACAGCATTGAGTAGCAGGCCATTAAGTAATCCAGCAAGGTAGTGAGGTAGTAAAAGATGGCTTTGAAAGAAATCCACCTGTTAATGAGGAAACAACCTGTAGAATTAGGCACACCTGGTCCGATTGAGTAATTAGCACTCAGTTCTCATCTGGAGGACTAGGACATCACTTGGCAAGTTTGCAGTGTAATTTCTCTCCACAGCTATGAGAAGTCTAGATAGGTCAAGTTGAGTGTTGAGTCTTGGAGAGAGTGTGAGATGAGAAAGAACCCTAAGTCCACTATTGTTGTGTCAACAGTGCATGTGCTGGTTACAGAGGTGTCCCTTATTAAACAGGATCAGCAGGTATAATTAGTGATGAGATGCATATTGGTTGTTAGTGAAGATCTGGTGCTTGGTGAAGACAAAAATGTAATTTAATACTGGAGTTTAATTAAATACTCCAGCATTTAACAGGCTGATCCTTAGTGAGAAGATACTAGTGAAAATTAAGAATTGGGTGACCTGGGGTAAATTAACTTAAATACTCCAGGACCTGGTGATTAATGAAGACAGAGTAAAGAATGTGCATGTTCAGTATTTAGTTACTAATGAAGAGCTATTTGGATGATCTATGAGTGAAGAGCAGCTTGGAAGGAAGCTTTCCTCTAGAAAGGGGGAAATTAGTCAAATCTAGGTGAGCAAAATTAAATGGCTTATCACTTAAAATGCTGAACAACAAAAGTTGACACTGAGGTAGGGTTGAAAATATTGTGGTATGTGTGCTGGTGCTGTTGCACTGACTAAACTGTAAGTTCTTATTAATTAAACTGACACTTGTTTAAAAAAAGTTTACTTTAAAATGGATTCTCATATCTTTTAGCAATAAAGACCTAGTAATTACTATGACAACGGGTGAGATGCATGGTTTTATCTTTCATTAGATCTAGCTAAATTCAAATGCTTCTAGGCCTTACTAGACCTGCATCTTCATACATGGCTGGAAAAGTGACCACATTATTGACGGTATACATGGAAAAAGGGGTGCAAGTGATAGAGAATGTCATATAGTGTTTTTGGTCTTGTGGCTAAAGCTAAGGAGGATTCAGCTATCATGGTACATGGTGGAACCACTGAGTAACTGATTCTACAAGAAAAATTGAAAGGTTTAGGTTTTGTTTTTAAAAGCAGAATGTCTATGGTGCTCTCAAGGACTATAGCAGATTATACAGTGGCACATGAAAATACATGAAAGATGAAATAAGAGATTTTTATATGCAAAATAGTGAATAGTGTTGGATGATACAGAAAAGTCCCCTAAGTAGGAAAGATGCTCTTAATTGACAGATTTTTCAAACAACCAAGATATAATTAAAAAAGCATATGGCACAACCATCGAGGAATTGTAACCATAATAGTTACTTTAAATCTCTAAAGTCGGACAATTTACAAGAGACTAGGCAGGCTATTAAGAAATATTGCAACACTTGGAATAGATAGCCTTGGAATATATAGTCAATTGAAAATATGGTTATACTTCCAAAACAATGTCAATGTTCAAATCAAATTAATCCCTAAAATAAATCCAATTTTATGAAAATATGGCCTAAATGATTTAATGGAAAATTTGCAAAAAGAACTGTCTTTAAAAATAAAAGTGCACCCTATAGACAACATAAAAGTGATAGAGATTCAAAGCGTCACTGAGAAAGTTGTAAACATTGCCGCAGATTATTTCAAAGGTCTGCAGAAGACTAAATATAAATGAAGTGAAATAATTCACAAGCTTTAGGAAAACATTGGCAATACCTCATCTACAATATTGATTTCAGTCTGGCTTACCACATCAAAAGTAGCATCACCCTGGAAATAGCTTAACAAAGAAAAAAAAACTATTAACTAAAGGAATTAAATATCTTCAGTCTAGAACAAAGAAGATTTGGCCAAAGTATGGAAAATAGAAACTAATAGAGGGAGATTGCATACTCTGGCCAAGAATTGGCAAACTGTGGTTCTGGAGAACTGCAATGCAGCAGATCGTATAGGTCACCCTTAGTCATGAGTTTGTAAAGTCTTGGAATACATATGAGTTTTGATCAATTTAGTAAGTCAGTTGTTCAATTACATCAGGAATAGCCAGCTGTGCATTTTTATATCTATTAATTGCTGAGATTTGTATTTCAAAACATCTACAAGCTACAAGACTTAATACTTTTCATGCTTTAATGGTCAGAATAAAGTCCCAATTTGGGAAATAATAAATTTTAAAAGATTTTAAAAAACCCAGTGAATTTTGGCTTTCTAGGATTGACCACCACTGCTGTATGCTTTCACTGGTAAAAGACAATGAAAGTCATGTGAAAAATACAATTAGCTTAGTATTAGTTATAAAAGGGGAAATATTTTAGGGGTGCAAAATAACTCTAAGGATTATGTTGCCAGATTGGGTTTTCTATAATGGGAGGAAGAGATTGCCACATTAAGAATTCATCACCAGCATAAACAACTGTGCCTAACCACACAACTTTCAACATGATTTAGTATTACTGAGGACATCAGATGTTGGTGATTAGTAGCATTCAGGCTTCTGTTGGTCTCATCTTGAGCAACGTTCAAGAATGAATTTTGAAGCTGCACATCTTAATCCATGAAAGGCTTTCAAACTCAGGTACATATATTTTATTTAAATACTCAACATTAACACCCTGGTTCTACCTGTATTTGTCTGCCGAATATACATGCTTGATATTTTTTTTGTATTGTCTTCTGGTGTTATTAACAGGATATGTATGAATATGGGTGTTTATATATTAAGATGGTACAAAATGTGTTCCTTTTTATTATATCTGTAATATGGGTACCTATGTGGCCTATTAACCCAAGTATGACATGGCATGAATATGCAGTACATGCATGTAGTAAACAAAATATGTCAAGAGGGCAAATTTGATGCTATAAATAGGCCCTCAAAACACATTTGATCTATTCTCTTAAATTGTGCTCTTATATTATGCCAGGGCATTGTGTTACCATCTCTTTTCTGTAAATTCTTGGTACTTTGCACTTTTTCTATTGTTTTAAAAAACTGTCACATTTTGGACAAGAGCAAAATAATTAGAAAATCATTAATCATTATCATAAATACTTATTTACTATAAGATAGCCACAGTTTAGAGAAAAGACTAAGTAGCAGGTGAATGCATCTATATTAAATTGCTTTTCAACACAAGTGTAGTTAAAATATCTTCCCAGGACCTTCTCTCTGGCAAATCATAGCAATGTTTACAAAACTAAATGTGAATTAGACTATATTTACCACTATTGAATTACTTCTTAGAAAGCAAAGGTCTTCATTCAAAGGCTCTAAAGCAGTGTCTTTGTAATTTTGGCTTGAAGTGTTCAGAGTTCTAAAAAAGGGCAGTCTTTGATTGTTCTATTAAAGGTTTGTACCAATTTCTTCGATCCAGATGAGTTTTCTTTCTGTATTAGCAGTTAAATGTGACATGTAAAAAGAGATTCATTTTTGAGTTACAGTATGTGAGTACCAAAACATTTTATATCCGTTGGATATAAAAGTAGATCTTATTATGAATTGCTGCTTGAATTCTTTTTGCTAAAAAATCAGTTTAAAGAACAGCTAATTGTGGGCCAATGAATAATTGGTTATTACAATTTTGTGACTGAGCGTGTACTTAATTATGCTAAAAGAGGATAAAATTCTTTTGTTAGTGCCTGTGCTTTGTATTATTCATTTCAGCACCCTTTTCTCAATTATTTTCAAAAGATTGAGTGCATGTGTTCAAATTGCATTCATATAGCACAAGTCATATTTACTGTAATGAAAATGTAGGTTATTTTCATATTCAATATTGTTACAATGCCAAACCCATTTTTCTGGTATTTTTCCAGTTGCCAGATGTTAATGAATGAATCATTTATTTTTTTAGGTCTTGCATCTGAGATGCCTTGAGCCTTGAAAAAGTAATTAATATAATCTTTACTAAGCACCAAGCAGAATCAAACTGTAACATACAATGAACCAATATTAATTTATAGCCATTTGTGTAGACTTAAAGCATCTGGTGGTTTCAGCTGAACTAGAAATTTAAGAATCTAATTTGATGCATGTCATTTCACTTCTTGCTTATGCTTCAGTAGTGAATAAAATGTGAGCAATTAGGAATAATGTCTTCAAAATACAGATATGGTATATCAAGCTGCATTTTCAATAAGAAAAAACCCCTTAGTCAACACTTCTCATTCATTACTGTAACCACTCTGAGTCAGAGAAATAAAAATATATGGTATTAGCTAACAGCTCAGTTTTGCTATAATGAAAATATTGACCCATAAACATCATGGACAATTTTGTAGCTGTCAGTAACAATTGTGGTTTGAGCAATGTGTGACAAACCATGAATGAAATTTGACCAGCAAATAGATCTTTAGACACCTCTATTTCTACTATCTGTGTGGCCCACAATATTGGGGT
This sequence comes from Lepisosteus platostomus, assembly GCF_059453375.1. Lineage (NCBI taxonomy): Eukaryota > Metazoa > Chordata > Actinopteri > Semionotiformes > Lepisosteidae > Lepisosteus > Lepisosteus platostomus. Next base: position 21,918,104 of record NC_142621.1, on the reverse strand, counting down.
TCTCTTATTGAAATGTGATGGGTATTTACTAAACACCGAGCTGCTTATTGCTGTTGAAAGCCATAAAACATGTAGCCTATTCCAGAAGCCCAACCTTAAGCTCCCTGCTACAGCCTGAATGACACATCAGTTCTTTGCAGGGCCCACACACATAAAAAAAAATTAGAGATGCCAAATAATCTATCCAGTCTCTAGAAAGTGAGTAGTATTTCACAACCAATATCCTTATTGAGGAACAAAACCAAAATGAGGTAGGATCTTTAGCCTCATAGTTCAAAGCTTCGGGGTACAATTCTGGAACAGGACGCCTTCTGTGTAGAGAATGCATCTTCTTCCCTTGCTTCTGTCGGTCTTCTTTGTACCTTACACAAAAAGACATTTTATAGGTCAGTTGATATCTTCATCTTGCTTTTGTATGTGACCTGCAGTTTTTCCTGTTGCCAGATGTTAATAAATTAATCTTTTTTTTTTAATTCTTGCATCTGAAATGCCTTGAGTCTTGAAAAAGTAATTAAAATAAGGAAGGAGTAAAGGTTTATTCCATGCTGAAAAGAGAAGGAAAAAAAACACAAGGTTTCGGCTGTGGAGACTTCTTTGGGTGTGTGAATCCCCACATACTGTACCCAAAGAAGGCTCCACAGCTGAAACGCTGTTTCCTTTCTTCTCTTTTCAGCATAGAATAAACCTTTACTTGTTGCTTCGTAGTCTACTCATACTGACGCAGCTACCTACTGTACTTGAACTACTTCGGTAATTAAGATAATATTTACTAAACACTTGTTGCTTCGTAGTCTACTCATACTGACGCAGCTACCTACTGTACTTGAACTACTTCGGTAATTAAAATAATATTTACTAAACACCAAGCAGAATCAGACAGTAACATTCAATGAACCAATATTAATTTATAGCCATTTGTGTAGAGTTTCGGTCTGCATTTCCACAGCTGAAGGAGTGGAGTCTTAATAAGTGGCTTCTGATAACAGAAGGTTGAGGTAGGTACACAACATGATGGTTCATGCTTGCAGTAAACCATACTCAAATGAGTATTTTAGCATACTGTATGTAATTAAATTTGCTACCTTTAGCACAATATTTGGGTATTCTTATTGATTTTAATACCAAAGCTCTTCACATTGACAAAGTTGTATTTTTTAAACTTTGCTTTATAATTGTATCTTTTCCAGAAAGCATAAAATTGATATTGCATAATGATATAAAATCAATAAAAACCATGGATACATAAATACAGAACTAAACGTTTCAGGAAATCTACAGTACAGCAAAGTGTATTTTGCCCCATACGGGGAAAATGGGAACCAAACATTTTATTTTTTAAAGTTTGATGGCAAAGTATCATTTAGGGGGAAACTTGTGAAACAGAGAATAATTACCACATCCAAGGACAAACTATACAGAAAAAAAAACATTTACCTTTGTTTTGTGACCTCTAAATAACATGATATACGTATACTATAACATGTTATCATTTTTGGTTTGCTTTCTGATTTTTTTTTATTGTTAATATTTAATTAAAAAGTGTTAATCTGAAATAACATGCTTAGGGATTAAGTTCAGTTCAGAGAGTATGTGGTTAAGGGGTTTGTTCTGGAACCCAACAACACTATGTATAGAGGCATCTTCTATTTTTTGTCTTGAATGTTTCCAACCTTAGTATCCTTTTGGGAACCAGGGTCATCTTCTCTGTTCTAAGGTACAATTATTTGATTCCCCTGATACATCTGAATGTGGCATTCCTTTCAGATCAGAAATTGATCTGTTTTCTCCCATTTGTAATGCCTTTGGAGTACATTTCTCAGTACTTCTCATCTAACATGATGACCAAAAATGAAGAAAATATTTCAGAGGTGGTCTAGGTAGTGCATTGTAAAATGTTAACATTTTTCCCTTTGTTTCACATTCTACTTTTAACTATATGCCCAAGTACTTTGTATAGATATTTATTGCTGTATGGGGAGGGGAAGTAAAGAATTGAAACAAGTTCCAAAATGTATCTAGTCCATTCATTCTTCTTGTTCACAGCCCCTAATTCAGTATTTAATACTTTTTTTTAGTACCTGCAAGTAATACTTTGCACTAATGCACGTTAAATTTATTTTGTAGGTTGTCTCACGAGATTTAAATTGTCTATGTATTTCTTTTGTTGCACTTGGTTTGCAACTCCACCTTCTATAATATCTACAAATTCGACAAATTTACTAAACAGATTCTAGATCACTGTTATTCGAATGCTGATTCTCCTAATCCAAGCCAACGCAACATTGTTAGAAACATATCATAATGTTTGATCAGAATTTGTGTTATATATCATAATTATATTTTATACATTTTATTTTTACCTGTAGCTGAATTGCTTATCGTGCTTTTCTGTCAAGTTTCTCCTCCATGATTAGAAACTTGTTCTCAACAGTGGGTTACTAAATCATTTGTTCTCCTCAGAAGTTACTTATAAGTTTTTAAAAAGTTAAGAATATTACTATCACTATCAATACATTTTTTGTTCACCACAATATCAAAGCACAGTGATTTTTGTTTTTCCAGTTCATGGACTTTGAGATTATACAGTTTTCCGGGATGACAGAATTAGATAAATTATCTGTTATTAATTGTTAATTTAATATTTTCTTATACTGCTTATCTTCAAATCAAGGTGTAATACATATCCTAAGAGTCACTTAAAATAGCCTAGCTTGTGGTACATGAATAACATTCCCTCATTTCCAGGAGTATAACTGGGAGAGTACCATCTGAGATAATGTAAATTATCTCAATTATTTTTGTAGACGAAAACTCCACACCTCTTTTTGCATCACACTGAAAATTTGGAAATGTATTATAGATAGTAAACATTTAAATGCACTCCAAAAATTACTGTATGAATATATATATATATGAGATGTATAGATGTACAGTACATATGAGATTTATAAATCTTATGATAATGAAATTTTGAAATAGATTAGATAGAACTTTTAAAAAAAAATATCACCACCTGTTTTGCTATAAATCTACTCAATTCAGAATAACCAAATGTGTTTTTTTTTCATGTCCTGACTTGAAGCTAAAGTATGAGTCCTATATTCAAAAATGGGGTAGAATAGGATAGTGTAGGAAGACTTCTCTAATGCAAAAATCTTGGAGACACTCATTTTTTAAACATCACACTCTATGCAGTCTAGTTAAAACAAATCATTGAGGCACACATTATGGAGCTCTTCAGTTGAGTTCATTTTGGCTGGTGCTTACTTGAACCAGTATGTCCTTTATATGAGTACATTGAGCTGAACAATGTTACATGACTCATACCCACCCCCTCGAACTGATTAGGCAGAGCAGGTATGAAGCAGTTACAGAATATGCTGCTTCAACTGTGCAATGCGTAACCACTTTGAGAGATTGATGTAAAGTGTATTGGTATTTGCATGTCTGAACCTCTGTCAGCCAGTGCTATACACCTAGTTGACATAATCATGTGCATGGTGACTTTTTACAATGTACTGGCAATCTTACGTCATGTCTTTGACTATAATCTGTCAGTTGGTTTATTGCCTCATCCATTGAAACTGCAAGCAACTTTGAAGTAGATGATAATGCAGAAATATTGTGTATACAATTATTTTTGGACCCTTAAATTATTCTACAAAATTCACTTAATTTGAATCCAAGAAGCAATGTTTTTAACCATGTTTTTATATAGTCTGTTTTTCTTGTTATTGTTTTATGGACATTAAAAACCCCTTAAAAATAATGTAAAATCCCTTCTTTTAAGGGGTATTGTTACATTAATACAATAGGTTCAGTTGTAAGTCATAGCACTTATAAACATCAGTTTTTACATTTACAAACATAACACGGCTGTTTTTCTTGCACAGCTCATTACTTTATCTGTTCTCACTGTTATTTGTCTAATCACTGGTGTGTTAGGATGGTACGTGCAGATCTGTTGTGGGGATTCCGTTTATTATTAGCTCTATGTTGTGTATTTGTATTGATTTTAATTGGGTGAGTTCACCAAACCAAATTCCATGCAATTGGTTGTTATTGCAAACTTGAACCATGCCAACCAGATAAGTAGTTTCCAGACAACTTGTCAAAAACCAGCATACTTTAACCATTCTGAAATACATTTGTGATTTAATACAAAGTATTATCTTATTAGCTTATAGTCAGTAGCTGGCATACATATGTAATGCAAACTAATGTAATTAATATGACAAACATTGAAAAGGTAGCATTATTGTTATATGCATGACCTACTCCACATATTCAAAGCAACAAAAGAAAGAAGTAAAAGGATAATATAAAAAATGGAAAGGTAATGCATATGTATTCAAATCCTTTACTGTAGCAAAGCCATTTTAATTTAGGTGGTATTTAAATATTTCACCAAATATTTAGTTCCCAGGACTGAATATTTATGCATACTTTAGTTTTTTTCTTTAGTTTTTGCTGACATTTACTTATTTTACCATTTAAAGATTTCAGTTTGTGCACTCAGGTTCTGAAAAAAATATTAAGAAAAGTGTGGTGCACGCTTCATTTTAGAATTTCACAAAATTCTAAATAGGAAGGATCTGACTACTTTTGTAAGGAGCTGCATATGTAATTATCTTAGTTTTCACAGTAATATCAATCCCATAAATTATCAGGTTTATTTAAAAAGGGTATTTGTGTCTTTTGTCTTGAATACTATGAAAGTGGTAAAGTGGTGCTGTGGTTAGCATTGCTGTCTCCCAGTGCTGCGGACATGGATTCAATTTTGGTCCTGGGGTACTATGTGTATGGAGTTTGTATGGTCTTCCTGTGTTCATGTGGGATTTCTTTGGGTGCTCCGGTTTCCTCTCACAGAGCGAAAACATGCTAGTAGGCTAATACGCTTTTAAGAACATTTGCCTTGGTATGTGTGTGTCTGTTTGAGCCATGCAATGAGCTGGCATCCCATCCAGCCTCTCCTGCAAACTCGTATTGGATAAAGCCGTTAGAATATATACCATTGTAGGAATAGCTATAAATGAATAGAGATTATTATGGCACTACACTGGAGTGTTGATGTGAAAAATCAGTTTACTTTTCACCCATTGGCAGTGGTTTTGTGTCAGCACCCAATAATGGATGCCAAAATCAACAAGATACTGAGCATTAAAAATGACTTTAGAGGAAAGAAGCATGTGCTGTAAATGGCAAAACAAACCAACCAGGAGAAAGAAAAACAATGGGGAAGGTTTGGAGAGGGGATCAATATCTTTCTTGAAGTTGAACTTTAGTAGTAAGGCTTTTCCTTTTGCTTGTCGGTACTTTTGTAAGATCAAATATCAAAATTCATTTTTGTTTTCTTTTGCATTATTTTGTTGTAAATGATTTTTCATTTTGAGTGTCAAGATTTCCACAGGAATCACTCTTTATGAAAGAGTAGTTTGAATGTCTTGGGGAAATTTGGTATGCACTTAATTCTGATCGACAAACTTAGTTGTGCCACTGACACACCAGTTCTATTTTTGTGGTTTATCTACACTATTTTGCTTTGCAGGACAATCAACTTTGTCGTATTTTACAACTCGTATTCTCTGCAAACAATTGTGTAGCTGCTGAAGTCAATAGTTGAAGTTTGTAAGACTTCTATTTACAGTATATTTTTACTGCTAGCCTGAAAGTTAATTTTACCAATGTGTGGTAAAGCTAACATGGTCTCCCACTTTTCCCATTTCACACTCTGCAGATAATAGTCAATGAAACTGCAAAAAGACCAAATTAACTCTAAACTTATCCACAGGTAACTCTCAACATTTTTTAGAATGTTGTGGAAACAAATTAGCAATTATCATTGCTTTTTTATAATTGGGGTAAGAAATATAGTTATTGAAGTGCCTGTTGCACGCTATTAAAGTGTTTGCTGAGAAAATGGTAGAGCATATTTTTCCAAAGCTGTCCTGAAGCCTTCCCCCCAATCAGTCCAGGTTATTGACATAACAGTTTTTTTTTTTTCCCTTTTACTTTAACTTATATACACTGACTTATATTGCATTTTGCATTTACATCTGAGAGTACAGTACGTAGTGTACTAATATAATTATTAAAGAAGAACAGGATTGGTTAACCTACAGTATAAGTTAAGTTGGCAAGTTGAAATAATTGCAGACAACTACAACACACACACCTACTGAATGTGGGAAGACAACAGGGAGAAAAATAATGTCGGTGACCATATAAAAGCAATAAACTCAGAAACCATTCAGTTGCCTTTGGAGAAACAATTACATAAACAGAGTGATATCCAGTCCCTGAACTGCAAGGAGCAGATTACAATACACCCACCCTCTAGCAGCCCATGTTAGGAACCATCCTGTTTCAAACCTGTTTCTCAATTGTATATAGATGTTTTTCATTATAACATTCACGACCCCTTCACAAAATTAACTGGCATCCTCTAGATCTAAAATATTATTTATAAGTTGCAAAAATGCCTGGACTTGTTTGGGCTCTTTTTATATTTTGAAGAATGCAAAATCACTGAAAGATGTCATGTAATATGAGAAACCAAACCCACTTAATGAAGAATATGAAATCAAAATGTCATAAATGCTAATCTAGGAAAAAATGCCTATGTTAAATGGAATTCCTTACCTTTAGAGTCTGATTAGTATATAAACATTGCATTAAAATATTATGTAAGACAATACAGTACAAGAGCGCTTCTTCTAATTGTCTCAATTTATTTGAATGTAATAAATGTAATAAATTAAAGTGTCTTGTGGATGAAAATATTTTTGGGATAAAATAAATGAAATAAAGCGACCACTGCATCATTGGAGACAAAAAATCCTATATTCACTTGTGCTTTTTTGTAGCCAAGAGTATTCTAATAGTGGCACAATCAAATTCAACTAGCACACTAGTTTTTCTGTAACAGATAGCAGAAGTATTGAAGCTAGTATTAATATAGTACTGGAAAACAAAAACTGCCACTACTGAGTGTCTACAAGCTCAGAAGTTTTGTAATATCTTCTCAGAAGGTTTGTAATAGCTTCTAATACCAGTTTCACAATCAGAAGATGTATACTGTATACTGTATACTGTATACTAAAGCAACTAGTAAACCTGAGTGTTTTTATGTGTGCATTTATTTTTAATTTTGTAAATTGATTACAAACAAAAAGATACAGCAGCGTGCTGGCACTAGGCACTAGACACTAGACACTAGGCACTAGCACTAGAGTGCTGACATTTCATTGCCAGCAACTATTGCTGCACGCAGTATTGTTGCGCATTTGATTAATAAACTTTGATTGATGGACAGTTTTAACTGAGCATTTGTAAAATTTTGTTTAGTTTGCATCTTTGCTCTTGAGTATGATAATATGGTATCAGATTGTGCAATTGTAGTTCTCCTAAAGAAAATACAAAAAATACCAATATTTTATACACAAAATGCTTCTAACAGCTCGTTAATGTACATACATCTTTTCTTTTGATGTTGGTGAATGGATTTGTTTGACCAAAGCCTGAATTCAGTATTGTCTAAATTTGATGTGTAAAAAAGTGCACTGTACAATTTTAACATCCCTTGACTTACATTGTATGCTTTTAACGATCCTACTATATTTTTGTTTCCCTATCTTATGATTAATATTTATATTTTTTTAATTTAATGTTTTTTATATCTTTTCATTCACTGTTCAAGACACTTTATTAAGCATTTGATGCAAATGTAATAGGAATTTAAGAAATATGGTAACAAAAGTATGCTACATGATTTCTTGGTCTTTCTTTAGAACTTTTATAGACCTTGGTCTTTCAAACTTGTATGTACAGTATGTTTGTGTATTTCATTAATTGCAGAATTAGCATTAAGATAACAGTTTGAAACTGGTGTTACTAGTGGATTACTATGCCTGATATTTTAAACCTAATCCTTATTATGTTTTAACCTTATGTTAACCTTGATACACGTAAACCTTTATTATTATGTAAACCTTAAATTATTTTTCATTGTGATTATAGACATTTACAGAATTAAAAGCTTTACGTCTTTGCTATTAGTATAAATTTAGGTAATGAATGTCATCCTAGAACATAATTTAATTTTTAAATTGAATTTTGGCTCAGATACTTACATTTCTTCTAAAGATAGTACAAAAATGCAAATATATGTACAAATGGAGGATAATTCTGCACAATCAGTAGTTGGTGGCACTTGATATGGTCCCTCCCAGCAGGATTGCAACGTCTGGCAGGGTATCTCTTCTTCACCTACACCCACTCGCCAGGTATCCGGTCGTGTCTCCCCTCTACTGGAGGTCCCCAAGCGTCCGGCACCTGTTCACGAGCCCTGTGCACCGCTTCAGTTAACAAACCTACAACACTTTAATAGAGAGTTAGTAAATTCATCAGTGCGTTAGCCAAACTTGGCCTCCAGGGAGTTTCTTTGGCTGCCCGTGATGATCTCAAATGGGCTCAGTCTCACAGTTCCGTTTGCTCCAGCCCGCAAACCGCACAGGACTGCAGGTAGAGCATCTACCCACTGTGTTCCTTCAGTTGATATTTCCTTAGTTGGTCTTTCAGACTGTGGGTGATGGGGTCAATGTGACGTCCAACTTACCCCTAGTGAGGCAATTACAGCCTGGCACACCTTCCCAGTGTAGTATGCCCCTAGATCAGTATCCAAGGGGCAGGGCAGTCCGTACCACGGGATCATCTTTCTCATACACTTGGGTATGCGCCAGCCCACATCCCATCATCATACAACCCCACATTCTTTACACATTTGTTCTAACCACTATTAAACATCTACAGATGCAGCCATTCAAAATGCGCGGTAAAAACCCACGGTACAGTAACCTACCCACAAGCCACCGCGGGGCACCGGAGGGTACCGCAGGGCAAGTGATTGGCTGGCCAAAATGACCGACAGGGGCACTCGTGGTGCATTGGTTGATAGTGCAAAGATTTAATCATTTAATGTCTTTACTGTGCACATTTTAATCCGCTTAGTTTTGAATATTTATATGGATTTTACCACTAAAGGGAAATTTTAGTAGCTGAGCATAAAAAGAAGAGGAGCATAACGCATCTGAAGGTCATAAACGATATTAATTTAGGAACATAAACATTACTGTATGTATGTAAACTGTACTGTGTATGGCTGGTCTTGGTAGTTTAAAAAAAAATACACACCAGTCTTCCATTTCTCCCTAAACATTTTAAGCATGAAAGTTTTATGAAACGGTACCCAAATATGCGATTGCTGTATAGAATGAATTTTAATTTTAAAAAATTATTTAACACGAACATTAAGCTGTTTACATCTTCCGCCTGAGAACAGTCACCCGTTGCTACCCAACGCAGAATGGTGATTGGCTGACACCATCTGACACCCCTCTGATTGGAGAAAAAAGACATGCTGGTTTGCTATACATACTGTACCAGGAAGAGGATTTCTTTCTATTCAAAACGTGTATTTTAAAAGTTTAAGAAGTAAAAACCTTACAGCGTACACAGATTTCTAAACTGATCAGGATCGTTATCTTTGTCTTATGCATAATAATGTTCACCGCTCTGTCCAGCAAATTAATAATAAACTTTATTTTATATAGCTTTTTAAACGAATAAGTAATTAGATTGGTCACTTGCTTTTTCTTTTTATTTAGGCTCAGATTTCAACTATAGATCGTATTATTAATAACCATAATAACAACCAACCAACAAAAACAACCATATAAACATAGATAACAACCACAATACAAAATCAAATAATCAAACCATTTTACTCTCGCAAAGTCCTCCAATTATCATAATCCCGCCCCTTATGCAAAACCAAACCTTCCTCCCATCCCAGTTTATCCTGTTTATCATAAACAAAATCCACCTCAATTTTCAACATAAAGCATTACACAAAATCAATACCTCAACACTCCATACTCAACAACGATAATTCACAAACAGCCAGAACATGTAACTACACATTCCCAAACAGACCTAATTTCCATATCCCCGCCCCTTATGCAAAACCAACATCCCTCCCCTGTTCTCTCTCTCCCCTGGCGGTTGTAATTGTTTTTATTTTCAAATAAATTTTAGCAAAGTCATGTATTTTAAAAATCTTAAGATTTTTATATTTATGTCTTTGTTTAGTGGTTTCATTAGTGACAAAGGCTAAAATTTCTTGGAAAAATGTCTTTTATGTAAACCATGTTTGCTATTAATTCATTCAGGGCTAAAATATGTTCATTGTCTTCTAATGAAAGAAGGGTTCCTTTCGCCGTAGTCGGGAGCCTTGCCTTTAACTAGTAAGTACTGTATTTACTGGGTTTTTGAGGGGGGGGTGTCTTTCGCTGGAAATCTCGCCTCCTACTTTGAAAATACCCGTGAAACCGGTTCAATTCGTCACAGCCAGCACTCCTGCAGAGAGTTGGGTTGTACTTGCAGTGTATACAGTACACGCGTTATGCTCTTCGTTAATGTCTGTGAAGTTTTATTTAATCTCTGAGCCATACTGATTCTTCTGGAAGCCAGTTTCCACCAGGGAGTAAAAAAAAAAACACACTATGGTATTCTCTCCAATGCAGTGCAGTTAAAAACATACCTCTGATGCTGCTCCTAAATGAATATCGATTATGACCATCAGAAGCTTTATGCTCCTTTTCTTTTTTCCAGTGGATTGAACAGGGAGAGGCATTTCATGATGTACTTTTCACTGATGAAACAACAGTGGCTCTGGAACAGTTTTCAACCAAGTCGTTTTATAAAAAGGGGAGATATGTACACGTTACTGAAGCTAAAAGTTTAGCCTTTGTCACTAATGTAAACACTAAATAAAGACATATAGAAATCCCTACGTTACAGACTGTATATGGCTGGTATTGGTAGTTTAAAGAAAAAATACACACCAGTATTCCACTTTCTCCCTAAACATTTTAAGCATCAGAGTCTTACATGTGGTTATTTCGAAAACGTTTGTACGTGCTCCTTCTTACCATGTTACTGTTTACTGTTACTGACCATATTAAGTTTAAGTGCCTGTGGGCACTTTTCCTGTCCGTGGGGGGTGGACTGTCTTTCATTAGAAGGTTAGTCTGTTATACTCTGAGAATGTAGAGGGGGTGGAAAGTGCCCGCGGTCATTTAATTAGTATTAAAATCTTAGTTATCTTTCTAGTTCACAGGTTTGCATGCATAATTTAATTTTGAAAGCCACTGAGACATCAGGTACTACTGTTGTATTTATGAAAAAGAAACAAAACAAAAAACATACTAACAACTGTGCCATCCTACTCCTTAGTTAATACATTTTATTATTCATAAACAGTTAACATTGTTAGCAAAATATTTTGAATTATATTTAACCCTATTTTTTCTTTAGTTTTGTATTTAACTTATTATATGATAGTCAGACTTAATGTATATTTGAACAATGAAAATATATTTTTACAAGATTTTACATTAAGCACTTAAAATTAATATGGTTAATAATAGTAAACTGTAAAATGCTGTAACAAGATCGGTTAAACTGCGAAGAAAATGCTTTCAGAGAAAATGTTTCAGGTGTGAAGAACATAGATCTCCAATGCAATTTCAACCAAACCTGTTCCCACACACCCTGCCCCCACTACCATTAGAATATACACAAACATTTTAGCGTTTCATTCTGAGCAGAACACCCTCACACCTGAAAGTGCTGGCTGTGACGAATTAAACCGGTTTTACAGGTTTCAATCACAGACCATGTGACATGGGACTCAGTAAAGTAACACACAGCGCCACTGGATTTGATAATACTGTACCTAACCAAAATCCGCAATATGGAAACAGAACCTGTGTAATTGTTGATAGATGATGTACTCGTAACATTTTTTCAAGACGAACTACAACATTTAAAAAATGACTTGTATGTACTTGATATCTCTAATCAATCCACGGGTCCCAGCACAAAACGAAACTAAAACGCATACCGTTTCGCGCTTCTTATTAGTTGCTCAAAAGTAATTTGACCGTATGAAATGCATAATATAAACCTAGAAACATATACGTGAGCAGTACTTAAGCACTGTAGTATCGGTGTTAAGACATACCTCTCAAATACTGTAAATCAAGTTAAAAATATCTCAAGACCGATTCTGGTCGTAATGAAACCATGTTTCGTGTATGTTTTCTTTTTCATCTTGAAATAACTCATTTCTAAATACCTTTTTCACTGTTAACATCTTGTAGCAACTTTGCGACAAAATATACACTCTGACAGTTCATCCTGCTACCAACATTAAATAAAACAAATCTTAAGATTTCTATATTTATGTCTTTATTTAGTGGTTTCATTCGAAGCTTACAATGTTTAGGGAGAAATGGAATACTGGTGTGTATTTCTTTCTTTAAAGTACCGAGACCAGCCATATACTGTATGTTTATGTTAAGATTTCCCTTCAGTGGTAAAATTAGATATGAATATTCAATACTTAAACGGGCACAGTTAAGACATTAAATATACATATACATATTGTATACAGTACAGTTTGCATACGGTAATATGTTTATGTTACGCGATTAAAAAATAAATAAATAAAACTGAAAGGTCCAGCACCAGCTGGATTCGAACACACAACCTGCCAGTTGGTAGTCACGCACCTAGACCAGTAGGCTACAAGACAACTCGCATAAGCAGGCAGGCGAAACAGCCCTACACAGCCCTGCCGCAGTACACGGATATAATCATACCGTTATTAAATTCTTGAGATACGCGATTCCATATTATATTCCCTTTTAATCAAATTCTAAAAGTATGCTTGTTGACTCCGGTATCACGTTAGTTAAAGACTTCGAAGCTTACAATGTTTAGGGAGAAATGGAATACTGGTGTGCATTTTTTTCTTTTCATGATAGGTGTCGCATTTTAAATCATTTTCGTAGTTAGAAATTATGAAACGCCCTGTTAAAAGCAAGGAAGTTTTTATGCCCGTTGAAGTAAAACAAAATGCCTGACAAAGTATGGCTTGGACAGATTCCAAGTGCTTGTACAAATGTGCTAAAGAAATTATACTTTGAGTATACAGCTTGTCCAAAGTCATCCATTATTAATACTATTAGTAATATCTTCAGTAAAGGCTTTGATGCATAAATATTTCTGATAAAGGTAGGTTGTGTACTTTTGTCCAACTGAGCAATCTTGCTTTCATAAAATATACCAACTTTTTCATGACTGATGATTAACATGCTGTAATACACAGTTCAAAATTAAAGGCTCAAATGCTGTACATGAGAGGTTAAGCTCCCCCTGGCGGTTTTACAAGGCGACGCCGGATAGTTAGTCACGTGACACACGTGAACCGCGTGATACCCCGGTGGGCGTGTCGCGGTATGCCGCGAAATACCTCACCCATTTTGAATGGCTGCATCTGTATTAAAGGCCTCAACCTGAATTCTCCCTTTTCCCCAATAGAGGTTTCACAGGGGTCTCAGACTCCCGCTCTCCCAGTGCCGCTCGTCTGGCATCTGCATCTGCATGGTTGTTACCTTGAGTTACTGGAATTCTTTATTTATTGTGTTATTTACACCTTACTCAAGCTGATTCTGTCGGCAGCTGTAAAACTACAAATCAGTTCAGAGACAAGCCCAGTATTCTTAACTGGAGTCCCTGCCGTTGTGAGAGAATCCTATTTCTCCATAGCCATCCAGAATTGTGGCCTACATGCAAAAAATACATACATTATATACATATACAGTAACCTTTTAACATCTTTCTTTTTACAATCTTCCATCAGTGCTCTTAACTGGCTTGCTGCGCTGAGGCAGTGGAGGGGCATTTTTCCAATTGTTAGCACCTCGAATTCTGTTGTAACGGCTCAGCCTGTTCTCTGTTCTCCCTCATGCATCAGAGAGGACCCATCAGTAAACAGTTTTACATTTTCTTCAATTTTCACGGTCCCCCACCCTTTGGCTACAGTATCGAATGGTATAATAGTGCCTTCCTCCATGCTCCTGCATCAGCACAGCTCCCCAGAACCCTTTGTCCACACTTACATACAAAGGAATGGTTGATCCATCTGAGGAAACCCCAGTCTCAGCACCTGTAAGAGAGCTTGTTTCAAATTATTACAGGCGGCTTTTGCTGCGGGAACCAAGGCAATCTTGTCCTTGTACTGCACTCCCCCCTTAAGCAGATCTGTTAAAAGTTGTGCTCACCCCGTAAAAACATTGCACCCTGACCCTGTTAAAATTACACAATGCTCGACACAAAAGGGCCTTATCATAACTGCTTAATATTAGACACTCTAAAGCTGAAGCAACTCAGACTTGTGGGTTTCCTCGTCAGGGGAAGCACTCAGAATACCATCAACATACTGAGTGATCACAGTCAGTTGAAGCCACATGATACCCTGTTCTGGATAGTCATTCTTTGTAATGCATAATATTCCAACCCAATAGATCTGGGATAAAACCACCCATTAAAATCTGGTATTCGGCAAGTAAAACTTGCTGTCCCAATACTCCTGTGGCCTCCTGCCGTCTTCCCATATACATTACTCTATAGCACACTGTTGAACAGTAGTGCTCCAGTATCCCCTAACAGAGAAACCAACACTCAATTAACAGTACATTTTTATCCACTGGACTGGGACAGACTTAGGGAGGCTACAAGGGATTTACAGGATCTAATCGTTAGGTAAACAGATCTTCTCACAAGACGTTATTCTCCCCAGTCTCAATTCTAAACCTACAGCGTTTCAGCATGTCTGGTTTCGAGACATTCGAATAAATCCAAATTGTTTCCATTATTGCAACTAATTGTATAAAAATACAAAAACTGTTTATCTAACTACTTTTACGTCCACCTGTACTGTACTTATACGTTTCAGACGCTCTTATATTTCCCAATCTCCTTAAGTTGATTTTCGTCAAGTCTCTTTAGTTACGTCTCTAGCCAGTCCCGCTGGCTAAACACACTCACACCGTCATTTAGTATACCAAAACTCACAGTTACACACATACATGCCGGCACACAAATTCATAAAACACACATACACATCGAGAATATATTTTTCTCTTCGTACTACAATGTGCTGTATTCTTGTTTCACTTCTACATGAAACCTTTTAATTCCTGAAGCGCACTCCAGGTTCGCTGCATTCCTAATTTCGGGTGCCGTACGTTAGCCCACCGGTCAATATCTTCCGGTTTTGGATTTGATCGTATGGGGGAATAAGGGAAGGTTGGATGCGAGTGCGGACCCCCTCAACAGGGTGCGAGACAGTTAGGGTGACGCTGTCATCAACAGCGCCAGCCCCCGCTACATCAGGCCCTCTCCCACTTAGGGTGAGAGTACAGGTCTGCGGGCGCCCTCTGTTTAAGAAGGGAGTTCCTGTTCCGTCTCTATCACACTCGTACCAGGTGTCATCCCACTCAGACCCCCGTTTCCATATGGTCACTGTGGGAATTGATCCCAGTTATTTCCATTTCCTGCCTGTCTGTTCCCCTATGGGAGAGCAGGATATAACACATTAACTAGTGCAGTGCGACCAGGAACTAATTCTTCTTTTAGTTTCTGATTCTCCTGCACTGCCTCTTTTCGCTTTTGTTTATACTCTTTCGTAGCGAGTAAAGAATCTTTTCTTCCGGGTTTTTGTTTTCCCTGTAAACACATTTTTAAGTCACATCCCAATTTCTTTTTTTTCTCTCATGTATCTGCCACCACTGGTGCCGGCCGTGCACCAGGTTGGGAGCTACATGCTTGTGCTTTTGCCAATCAATACGCATATGCTTTCTTTACAGGCGTCTTCGCCCCAGACTCCCTCTGACAAACTCAACTTTTCGCATATTTTTCTCCTTTTTTTTCCGTCAACTTACACCTTTCCGATATATAAACGGACCCTTCCACCACTTTCTCAAACCATCAGTTAGCACACATGTTCGGTCTCTTTTACTTTTGTCGTGTGTGAGGTAACAGCTTATACAGTAAGGGGATGCTTTCACTTGAAAAACATGTGCATTCCTGCACTCATTCAGCCAAGGGCGTCTGTTACCTCCAGATCTAAATGCCTCTCAGAGACTTTAGAGAGGACTTACACCACACTTACACCAAACTTTTAGGTTATATAGTCCTTGCTTGCTGCTTCAGACGTCATTCGATGTTATGGTAAGGGGGGGGGGGGGGTCATGGTATTTGGCCAGTTATGAGACTCTGGCCAAATGGTCAGTTTAAGATTATGCCCCCATTAGTCGCATCTGGAATCCTTATCAGTTAACCCCCTTTCCTGCCATAAACCCCTGTTGCTTAGAACTCTAATTTTCAGGCAGAACTGACTTAAGTTAATTCTTTTTACATCTTGTCTCTTACTTCAGTTGCACTAAAACTACATTTAGATTTTGCTAAATATTTAAACTTTTCCATGCCACACATGAAGACAAGCTCAGCAAAAGATGATGTTTGCTGTTATTACGGTATAGCAGGAGTTCCTTTTTTGCTCTTCAAAGAAAAAAAAGATAGAGTAGTTAGCTACAGGGGCTTTGAAATTATAAATACTCGCAGACTAAAAAGATAAATTTAAAATAGCAACAATAAAATTAAAATGGACACATGCAAACTAAAAAATATTAAAATTATAAAGTACAAATTTAAAACTACAAATTACAAAACTGTGGTGAAATCTCTTACTGGGAGTTTTTCTTGATTATGGAATATATTAAATAGTTAAATAAAGATTTAAAAAAGATTAAATTTAAAGGGATAAAGATTCCCTATAAGTGAAACAATCGCTCACTATGATTCAGGACTGAAGTTAGTACTGATTGAATCATTGTTTAATAATAATGGGATATCTAAATGGCAGAAAATCATTGTTTGGATATTAATTGTAATAAAACACTAAGAAAAGGTTTCCCAACAACAATGAAAGCAATTCAACCATTGAATACTACTACAACTTTCTGTGTGGCAGATAAAAGCCTAATCATATTATGCACCTCAACCTTTCCTTCATTTATGAAACATTATGTTCATATGTTTTCAAGCACAGTTCAAATGTTTTGATATCTGGAATGCATTTACAATCTCATATCTGATCATTTTATTAAGGATGTTGTTTTTCATTTTAAATTGAGCCTCTGGCATCTTAGCTTCCTCCTTATGGCCAGCAATGGAAAATCATATTTCAAATGTACTTCTTCTTAAATGATTAATGAAATCAATTGTTTTCATTGAGCTTTCTCCCTTAGGAATTTTTATTTGGTTAGAAATAATCAATTGTGCCTATTACAAATTTGAAGACATTCCTGCATGCTGATGGATGTAGAAATAATTTTATAAATACAAATTATGCAGCAGAACATACAATGCCTCATTCACCATTGTCATTGTTAGATGCATTGCTTAGTAAAAGTGACATGAAGACTGTATGATTCAACAGATTGTATGCACTACACTTTTTCTAGACTGCCTTGAACTACATTACCTACATTAACTACAAGGAAATGCATTTATTTTTGTTCAAAGATTGTTCATGTTTGCTTAAACTAGATCTATAATTTGATGTCAGATGCTTAGTTGTATTTAATTAATGTGAAGTAGCATGAGCAGACCTGCATGCCAGTATCTGCCTTTACGTGTATTTTTAAATATTTAATCCAAAAAACTTTGTAGCTGAGACAGGTTTTGCAGTAACCTGAGAATTTACAATTTCAAATTAATTGTTTTGTATACCTCAGATATGAGAAATATCATTTTAATGGAAGTTTCTGTTCTCAATGTTGTTGTTTTACACAAAGCTGGTAGTTAATTGATACTTCACTATCATGAAGGTAAACCTAATTTCATCACGATTATAAACACTTAAAATATTTTTTCAATAATTTGACTATCTGCATGTTTTACAGTATTTGGAAATTCATTTATACTTGTCTGGAGATGTATGTTTTATGAAATGAAGGTCAAGATAATGTCTTTCATTATTGCTAAGTTTAGTCCTACTGTATAGGTGTTCTGCTGCAGAGTTCAGCTTAATACAGAATTAAAAATGAGGAATGTAAGAATCCATATTTTCAGCTTAGAGCTTTCAATAGCTCTAATAAAGAGTTTTTTTTTTACTGAGAATATGGTTTTTGTTTCAATGTCTGTATTTATGTATATTTTCTGTAAATAATATATGTATATATTTTATAATTAGAAGTATGAATATTCATACACACTGAGTAAGCATTACACATACAGTATAGACAGAAAATAGATTTACACACTATATTGCACGTTTAGCACAATTTTAGTTTCCTAATATTCGGTATGGTTGGTTGTCAAAAAGTTTTATGTCAAAGTGAAGAAGGAGGGTATATGAAATACAATAAAGAGATGCAATACATTTTTGGAAATGTATAGTGGATTTCTTGACTGGTTTGCAATCTATAATGGATGTCTACAAATGATGTACAGAAATGTAGAAATACTGTCTACAGCATGTGCAAATCCTGTCTAGCTTGCATGAAACATTAACTGGATGAATGAGCATACTTAAACTTAAAATCTAATTACTAAATTTCAACAATCTTTATTTCACAGGAAATTAGTAAGCAACGTAGTAAACATAGTAGTGATTTTCTACATAGTGACCAGGTAGAATTAATTAATGTCTCACGTGGTAAATGCTGTGTAATGACAAGTATATATCCCTTAAAAGTATGGCTTACCTATTTAACATCTTAGAAAATAATGTTTTTTTTAAAAAGGTCTCTTGCATTTACCATTTTGGAGGGGAAAAAATCACTGAAGTTATTGAGAATGAATGTCTTGGCTCTGTATTCTTAAACACCATCAATATGTCATTGAAACATGCATACATTGAAAGATTTCCAGAAAATTATTATTTTAAAAGATTTTTTAAATGGAGGGTTTTTCATTGTGACATTTGTTTTACTAATTTAGTTTCTCTTGATAAATGTTTTTTTTTTTAGAAAAAATAAGTGAATGAGCAATTGCATTTGAAGAACGCTACCCCTGTAGCAAGTTGGTGATAGTTAAACTATCAGTTTAATTTTTTACCAGTTTAATTTTATTTTCTCTTGTTTTCTGTTTTTATTATTTCTTTTTAATTATATTGTACTTGTTTTGAACTTGGCATTTATGTTAAAATGTCTTGCTCCTGAAACAGACTTCCAATCTCTATGCAGTCTTTTGTTGAAAATAGGTGCTGTTAAACCAGTGCACATGTTTAGTTGGTCTTCACAACATGCTTCCACTTGAACATAAAATCAGAAATTTTGTGAGGGATTGCTGAACCTTGTTGCTAGTCTGGACCAGACCTTAGGCAGAGGAGTAGAGCAGGAAAGGAAAACAATGTGATATAGAGCTTTATGACACCTAGAGATCTGCATATCCACAGTTCTCAAATGAACTAGGCTTTCCCATCATAATCATCTGGACACCCCTGTTTCTGGAGATGGAGACGATGGGAAAACCCCCTTTAAGGGAGATTAGCTAACATAAAGGAAAAGTAGATCTGAGCCTGAACAGTGCTCTCTCTTCCTCCCACGAACCCCTCAACACAAGATGGATAGAGCAATGGAAGCTACTTTCTGAGAACACAGAAGAGAGGAACAATTGGTCCAGGAACCAGACCAAAAGAGACATTGGCAGCAGAACTGAGGTACTGTGCAGGTACTTTAATCTGCTGGGGGCAGGCAAGAATCAAGAATCAGGCCAGGAAAGTCGATACTAAACAGTTGAATAGAGTGCAGCCTGCAGGTGGACATCCAACACAGCCTGGCCATTGCAGAGACTGAGGAAATTGGACTGGGAGGCAACCTTCTTCTTTGTGGCTGTTCTTCTCAGTACCAAAAGACGTTTTCTTTTCTTATATATATATAGAGAGGTTCGGTTGACGGAATTCTGTCTCTTTCTTTTTACTTGAGCCTGCCTTTGTATCCTTTTTAACTTAAAAAAATGAAAATAGATTTTTAAAAATCAGTTACAGAGCCACACCGGTATTATATGTGTATAGAACTGTTTAGTTAGCAAAAAAGAGAAAATAGTCATGTTGTGGAAGTTTGTGTTTTCTTTTATTTGTATGAGAGAGAGGTTAAAGAGAAAAAAAGTTTTGGTTTACCCTGCAGACATGCAGACATGTTTTCTTTTCCTATATATATATGGATTTAATCATACTGCATAGGGCAATTAAGACTTTTCTCATTACCCAATTGGACTGTTGTTCCTATGGACTCAAGTGTGCCCCTTGGAGTTACTTTTGTGTCACAGATGTGTCACAGAGTTTTTGGGTAGTGATGAATGTTGCGATCCTTAGAAAACAAAAAAGGACACTTAAATGATACTAGTGTTGGTTGCTGCTCTGTGCATGCACTGGTGATTCTGGAAGATAAACAGAACCTGTGGCAGAGGAAAATGAATTCCATCATCTTTTATAATTGCTAGGTGGCATAGTTGTGCACAAAGCAAGAATAAGTCTTGGTTTTACAGATCACCTTTTTGTGAATATTCTGTATTCTTAATACTAGTGGGAGTTTCTGGTCAGGTAAACACATTGCTTTTTTTTTACTGGAAATGCATATGACCTGCTTGAGGAGCAAAAATAAAGGCAAGCAATAAAAATACTTTAGGGTCAGCAGTCACAACTAGAAATTGTGTAAAAACATTAACAATAGTGTACTGATGTATGATGACCTTTTAGATAAAGATATCTTCTCAAATCCCATTATCTCAGTTTTTTTAAAATGCCTTGCGTGAGGTCAATAGTTTTTTTTTCCCTTTTTTCTCAACATTGTCCCAACAACTGTGTAAGAGAAACATTTGGTTGGTACAATGTCAATCAAGTAGTATGAAAACTTCCTTAATTCATCATAGCATGCAGTACAATTTGAATGGCAATGGTATCTTCTCGAAAAGAGATCAGACATTGGACTTTAAAATCTACATTTAGACAGGATTGAGAGAGAACTGTCCATGTCCATTTTTGGTAAAAAACACATCACTCTTGGTGCCAGCAGCAAATCACCTGCACACGGTGTCCCTTTTATTAGTGCAAATCATTGACTGCTCATATAGACCAAGTGAAGGTGCTGCTGGAATACCCAATTAGCAGCACAGAGTGAGAGGTTGTGAGGAGTCATTACTGTAGAAGTGCAAGCCAGTAACATTGTGTGATCAATCATGTCAGATATGATTCTGACTTCATCCATAGCCAATATAGTGCCTGCCTGTTAGTGGAAAGGACATACAGTACCTGAAAATAGGTGCCCCAAAACTGATACACATCAATTAGGACTATAACTTGCACTATAAAGACATCTCCTTTGGTACTGTCAGACTGCCCATGATTTTTATTCTTCAACTTTAACTGTGGAAATCACAATAAGATATGTTCTCCATAAATTCATAGATTTGTGGTGTTTGCATGTTTGTTTTCAGATCAAATCTAGAATTCTAGATTCAGATCTAAATCTAGAATTTGTATAGGCTTGCATAGATTGTTAAAACCTTTTGTATAATTACTATATCATGTGAAGTGCGAAAATGAACAGCTGATCATTTTCCCTCTGCTGTTTCTTTTAAATCAATCAGTAGATTTTCCTTGGGTGTACATCATTCTGATATTCAATGGCACACTTGTGCAAAATATACTTATATTTACTTATATATTAATTAAACTTATCAATTTACTTAATGCTATAAAATGTATTTTAAGAAATTTCCATAGGGCTATTAAAAAATTTATTGTGAAAATACTGTAATGAACCTTGAAAAAAGTAGCATCTTTTTATTCCAGAAATGCTTGTTAAAGATAACACATTTGTCTCCTAAAGCTGATGCATACTGATATGCACTGCTTTATAGGATTGATTTTGATCTCCTTTTGTTATCATGAAGAAAAAGCTGAAAAGCTTGCCTTCGCTGCTGCTATTTATATTTTTCAAATACTCTAATGTTGCCAAAAAGCAAACCAATTAATATTAAATGACTTGCAATTTTCTGTATTTGTTTATCATAAAAATGCTATAAATATAAGCTTGAACTGTAATGACGTTAAGAACTTGACTACAGATGGGGGCATAATTGTGGCGATAGAATAGAAATTAATGAGCAGAATTTCCACCCTTGCAGCAGCAACACTAGCCAATTAAAGTGCAAGTCTTTCATTCATTTTGCTCATACATTGAATAGCAATAAAATTAATCTTTTTGTTGGTATTCTTTGCTTTGTGAATGTTCACAGCTTAGAATGCCAAAAGACCAATTAAAAGGATGCTTTTATTCAATTTATATTTTATTGACTTTCATTTACTAAGAATGTTCCAGAACAGTGTTTCCATGCATCATTTTTAGTGCAGCTGTGTTGAAAATAAGCATGTAAGCTCAAATGTGCAGCACAGTTTGTGATATTATCCTCTCAACTGGTTGAAATACAAAAATGTAATCTATGTAAAACATATCAAATAATGTACTGAATTCTCATCCATTATCTTAACTGCCGTTATTTCCTTTTAGATGTACAGTATTGTCTTGTACATTGTACTGTACCTTTGCGCTAATCATCTTTTAGTTTATTACATTTACTGTTCACAAAGCTTTGTTGTCAGAAACTAGAGCTTGGGGATGGCATTTTTCATTCGTAACCTGTTAAAAATGATATTTTTTACATGAAATTGTTTACAGTAAACTTAATACAATACTCCACCCTAAAAATTGATTGATTAATCTGCTTAGTTTACAGTATGATTCATTAGTTTAACATAGAACAAAAAGGACTGAAACAAAAAGGATTGATTGTTCTCTGTCTTTGCCTTTCCTTTTCAGACACTTATACAGCTAATGTGATGTAATTATGCAGTAGTAGTGGTTTCTGAGTAATCAGTTAATTACGCAATGTATGCAATGTAGTAATTTAAACAAAATACAAGTATGGGAGCTCAATCTTGTAAAATCCACTAATTACTATCTGGAGAATCTATTATAAAAGATTAATTTTATCAGTGTCATATGTGAAATTAGAAACTACAAAATTGAAATATCTGTTTCAGTCAAACAGCAGTGAGGTAGCAGTGATTTTATCCTTCTTTTAACATCAGACTTGCTTTCAGCATATATGATAAGAAAATGAGAAAAGCATCTTGACATGGTTTATCTCTACTTTCATGGAATTTAAAGATTTAAAATGAAAAGTTCTTAATTTGATAAATAATAAACTTTTTGACTTAGCACATAATTTCATAAGAGTCTGTAAATATGCAAAAATTATAACACTTTGCAATCAGGTCTAATTATGAATGAGGTGATAACTGAGTTCACACAGAATGGTATAACATTTATCAACTGATGATTTTTGTATATAATTGGCAGCATTTCACCACTGTGACTTCGGCCCTCAATCAAACATTATTAATCTTGGGAGGACAGTATATGCTTAACACTGCTTTCTGATCTTGTGCTATACTAGACCCAAATTGTTGTATTTTGTACCTTTGTATTTTTGTAATTTTATTTTGTTTCTGTTTTTTCTCACCACCCCGAGCACAATACAAAAAATGCCTCAATATCTATTTATGCCAATTACAAGTTTGCAAGTAGCAAACTAATGCATTAGTCATTTAATGATGTCACATCTTGCATCATCTCAAAACTCAGTATAGTATAAGTCTCTTTTTACTTAATTTATAAATGATGTTCCAGAAAAAAGAGATCAACATGTGATTTTCTCCCTCTCACTGAGAACATACATTTGCTGATGTGCTTTGACTCCATTGAACTTACTACAAGGCAATCTACAAAACAACATCTCCTGTGCAGTGCAATTAAGCATCTGTGAGATAGCTGTAACAAGCAACACCAATACTTTCATGATTATCTCATATTCTGGTATTCTGATTTCTTATTTGACTTTTTTTTAACTGAGTTAAAGATGCTAAAATGTATAATTACTGTAATCAAATCAAATGAGCCAAAAACCATTGCTTGATTAATCAGATATGAGTTACATACTGTGGTTATTTTGGAAAAGTTTTTAAGTGCTCCTTCTGAATAAATTATTTCTATGTACTTCATAAAACGTTATAATGTTTTAACCTTTTCTATGCACTCATTGCACTCATTATCGCAGGAAAAAAACACACTTTTTAGAATTTTATTAATAGGCCATATAATATGGAATCGCGTATCTAAAGAAATTAATAACAATATAATTACATTCATAAAGCTCAAATTATCACATCAGTACACTTTCTTTGTAAACATCATCAGTTTGACTAATTTATAATGTATATACAAAAAAACATGTTAAGATAGTGTACATAATACTTCATCATGCATGAATGAGTCAAATTAAAAATAAAACATGTTTACAAAGAAAGTGGATTACAGTTAAACTACCAGCTATATAAATACATATTTAGATCCTTAAATTAATATCGTTATTAATTTCTTTAGATAAGTGATTCCATATTATACTCCCTATTAATCAAATTCTAAAAAGTATCTTTTACTGCAATAACGAGCGCAAGTATTCATAGAAAAGGTTAATCACTTAACTCACTTAACTTTGAACGTGTTGTAATGTTTAGAAATACCAACCAATTCAATATAGTGTCAATAATATTTACTATTTTAGTTTTTTAAAGAAATGTTTATTTGTTAAAAGAAAGCTAATGGCGACAGGTGGGTCTGAACCCCAGACCTCCTGCATGCAAGGCACATGCCTACGCCATAATACCAACACACTGCTTGACAACTTAAGCTGTAGCTGAAAAAGGCAGGCAAAATGCCTTCATGTAATCACGGGTGAATGAGTTAAACTGATGCAGACGTTTAAAAAGAAAGTGGACCACGGTAAGTGGACCAGCCTGTCCAAGTTCATTCATTATTAATACTATTAATAATATCTTCTGTATCGCATCAAAATTGGAACATTTTAACAAGTGTAAGAGTGTATGAGATACACAACGTGTCTGCTCTATAACAGAATGATTTCTGCAGAGTAACACAACCTCGTCTCAACATAGTAAACAACAGTCACTGGCTTACTTGAAGGTGTAACATGTCTTCACTGTCATGGTACGGTTTTAACATACTGTACAGTAAATTCTCCATTACCACTATAAGAACAATACAAGCTTTTAAAAAAAAACAAATGTCAAAATGTTTCCAAAATATTTTAGCTGCTTAGTTACATAACTCCATATGAATATTACTATGAAGTGGTATTAAATCAGTACAACAGCAAGTGGTATTCTTACTACAGTACGTATTCTTAGAAAAGGATAAAACGTTATAACTTTTTATGAAGTACACAATATAAGCTTAATAATATTAGAACAAGCATTTATTTAAACCAGAACCCATGTAAGTTACCAAGTTAAAGGCTTTGACACATAAAATATTTATGCATAATTAAAATAATGATGAAGGTGGAAGGTTGTGTACTTTTGTCCAACTGAGTACTTTCTGTCCAACTCTTGCTTTTTATAACATATACCGACTTTTTCATGTTTAATTATTAACATGCTGTAATACACAGTTTAAAATTCCTAAAAGTATAAAGAATATACAACTTAAATTCTTAATTGGAAAAAGATTGTCCTTTAGCAGTGACCAGGATTAGAAACCCGATGTTTTCTGGCGACTACTCAAATGCTGTTCATGAGACGTTAAGCTTTATTAGCTCCACTTGGCGGTTTTACAAGGTTTTGACGCAGTGTACTCCCTGCATTTTGAATGGCTGGATCTGTATATCAATAAATAGTATGCTTCTCAGAAATGACCAGAACCTGTGAACTTTTGCTTTAAAATTAGTGGTAACAAGGGGATAAAGAATATATTATGAACACAGAGTTAAAGCAATATTTTAATATTTATAAAACATCACAATTGTAAAGCCAAAGTAATTATTTGAAATGTCTTTTTCTTTACATCCAACCAAAAGGTTTTTCTTAAACGTTTTCCTTGGTAAAATTAACATACGCTAGTTAGTTTTCTGCTTTCTGTATATAAACAGGCTTTGTGCTTTCTTTTATTATGGTAATAATAAAATTATTTGAGAAGTGCCTTAATTCAAAATATAATAATAATAATAATAATAATGAATGGATGTTTGGTGTGTTATAATATGTAACAGATAAACAAAGTAATTAAGCTTAAACAAATTAAATGGCTAATACTGTTTCCAAATAATAAACCATTTATAAAATGTCACTTGCCTTAGAAACATGATTCAATGCCAGTTAACCATGTAATTGCAGAACTTTGATATTAATGTCCAATCCTATAAATAGAGAACTAATGAAAGGTGAACATTTAAAAAGAAAATGTAATCCAATTTTGAACAGTAAACAGCTGAACCTGTAAAACCTTTCCCCACCCTATGCAGCTAATGACAAAATGGCTTTACCATTGTAAATCCATTTTTTTGGACATTTTAAACTACACTTTTATCTGCAGAAATTAGCATAGTCTGGGTGAAATATGCCTCAGCTCAATAGTCTAGGATGGGACACCAATGTTTAATTTATCCAGAGGACAGTAAATAAGAGTAAGCGGAAGAAATGTACTAAAGGTAACACAATGTTAGACAGGGGCAGAGCTGAGCTTTGAACATGTAAAATTGATTTTATTGTCTCCTCCTGAACAAATGCAAAACCTTGGATCTTAGAAGATACAGATGGAACTTGAAACATGAACCCATGTTACAGAAATTAAAGCAATAAGAGTACTTGCACTTGTCTGTAGAGAATTTGTAACAATTAAATAATATGGATTACAAGGTTGTATATGATAGTTAATATGAAAACAACCAAAGAATAAAATCTGAATTCCTAGAAAAACTTTTTTTCCAGTATGGTATTGTAAACGAAAATGAAAGCTTTGCAGGATGCATTTGTACGATAGAAATAATTCTCAATGAATGTTGAATATCAAATATCTTAATCTGTTTCTTATAGTTTTGACTAAACAGCAAGATCTGAAAAGTAAAAAATTCAAGAACCTTTGAAACAAAATCAGTTGCGACATATTGTTATGTCTTATACAGCTGTAGCCTCCTTTCAATAACTTATGCAGGTAGTGAAGACATGACAAAAAGGTTCTGAACACAAAAACAGAGGTTCAGGGAAAAATAACACATCTGTGGTTTCATCTGGCAGTCAGAATTGTTGAGACTGACCTACATGCGACAAGGAATATATTTTTTCTTGTTAATGTACAGTTGGGGAGCTTGCTAGTATGAGGTGATTTGCAGAAGCTGTAGGCCATCTCAATGTGATCGTTCTGAAATATTTCAAGACTGTATGAAATTCAAATTGTTTTCCTGTGATATCCTCTTAATACAACTTCTTTAAAGTAGTACGTTTGCATGTACAGTATAATACTTAAAAACAGAGAATAAATTAGCCATACAAAGTATTGAAGTATTACATTTGATATATGCATGTATTAAATAAAATCTATTCTACTGTCCTTCAGAGTGGAAGGCTTATGTTTGTGGTTCAATTAAACTTGATTGAATGCAATATAGTTATGAGCAGTAGAAGAACTTCCTTTATTATACAATAAAGTTACTAATTACTTTCTTACTAATTCAATCTCATTCAAGATTTTTGTGATTAGAAAATTAAATCAAAGGGTATTACTAGTATTCAAGGTACAGTTTTGTCATAGAAAAAAAAAGTGGTGAAAAAATCAATGTAGTGATTTATATTGCTCGCAGAATAATGGTTAACAATTTTTAACATTAATTTTTCCTTTGTGATATTTTAAACTGTGAAGGATACATGCACTGCAAAGGTGGTCTTTGCAGAACAAAAGCAAGGACAGTTGAATGGCTACTGATTCTTCAATATTCAAACAATAAAGAAAATATCAGTGGCAATAGAGCTGTGGTACTGGGAGGCTTTCAAAGGATCATGCAATAACTGCTAATGTTATTATACACAAGAAAAACTACACCCATGCTATTACAGTACTTGTTGCTGTATTTATGCATATTCTCTTTTGATTCTAAGGTTTTTGAATTACCGTAAGGAGCCTCTATAGCCTTTATTAACATTATAATTTAATGGGAAATGAAATTACATTGAGAACCAATGACTACCACTTTCAACCAATTTCACCACTGACCACTGAGGTTCATCTCTCTATTTTAACATACATGATATATGCAGTCTCTGAAAAATGTTTTAAAAGCTATTAACATAGACTAAATATAAGATGACATATACTACCTGATTAAACATTACTTAATGCTATTAGCCAACTTGTAAAACAATATTGTTCAATATATTTAAAGAATTGGGATGATAGGTCATGATATGGGTTACCTCCGGCTCTAGGTTCATAGCCAATGTGTAAAAATACAGTATGAAATCTTTAAAATCAATATAAAAATGTACAATCACACATAAATTACTAAATATTTAATAGTCATAAATACAGAAAATTAAAAACTAAATTGCATACAGAAAATTAAAAACTAAATTGCATAAAATAGTTAGCTTCTTACTGCATTAGTTTTATATAAATTCTATAAATTATATAAAACTAATGCATATATAAATTCTTCGGATTTATCCATAGTACTTTATTTCATAAACTGTCAATTATTACTGAGCCTCCTTTGTCCTAACCCTTAAGTCAAAAGGTTATACTGCATATACAGTACTGCATAACCTAGAATATTCTAATTCACACACAAATAATACTGTACATTGCTGTTGTGTTATTGTTTTACCCATTTTGCCATTGCTTTGCCCTCTGAAATTCTTAATCCATCATTGCTAATTTGCATAGGCTTGTGTATATGCGCAATACTGTTCTTCTGCCTTTTGTGTCTCAAAAGACACACAATGTACAGTATAACTTGGATCAACATCTTTGCATTTTTCTCCCAAAACAGAATGCAATCCTTCATCAATAGTGTTCTAAACGTAATAACAAAAGCATCTGCAAAGAAAAATGTTTCTAATATGTACAGAATAGTTTTTTTTCTTTTAATGTAAAAACTAATATTGAAGCTATGTGGTGAAGACAAGCTGTGTATATACAGTAGCACACAAATATGTGCAGTGTATACCTTATTCTGTGAAACTGCATAAGTCTGTGTTTGATTTATAAAACTAAAAATGTTTGTTAAATCTCCAAAGGTAAAAAAAAGACCAAGAGAGAATAATTCTGTTGGATGCCATGATTAAATTAATAAAGTTACAGGATCAAGCTGGATGTGGATAGCTGATAAAAAAATGTTTTGGAGAATTTTGAGGAGGTCTTAATCCTTAAAGTACACTGATAAAGGCTGAGTGATATTGAAGATGAAAATGACCTCAAACATGTACATTAAGAGATGTTACACAATATTAAAATGCATTTTATTCACAAGTCTTTAAATATTTTAATTTCCCATCAAAGAAATCCTAACCCTTAAATTTCAAATTACATAACTACATGCTAATCTTGATAGAAATTGAGTTAATCAAAATTTTATTTATTTTTCAAGGCATGGTATTTCCAAAAGTTATAACTGTTAAGCTGTTAATTATAATTAGCATGACTGACTGAAATTCTGCTGATATATACATGCACATATACTGTTGGTTTTCTCCCACAGTCCAAAGGCATACTGGTAGGTTAATTGTCTTCTGGGAAAATTTGTAGCAGTGTGACTGTGTGCATTTCTTTGTCTGTGTGCTCTGCGATGGGCTGGCATTCCATCCAGGGTGTATCTGCCTTGTGCCCGTTGCTTGCTGGGATAAGCTGCAGCCACCCCTGGACCCAGTATTGGATAAAGGTGTTAGAAAATGGATGGATGAAGAAAGATGTTTGCAAACCTTTACAAAATTACAGTTAGAAAGAAGCAAAAGAGACAGCTCTTATGTCTTTATTTTTAGCTATGATTCATCTATAATGAACTCTAGCATTTCCATAGGTCTTTAAATTTCCAATGTGCTTGACTTTGTATGCTGATGAACTTATCCAAACAGGGATCTCCAAAAGCTGTGGTAAAACAAAATGTCATTACAGAATACAAGTTGATGCTCTAATATGTATATACTGTACAGCATACTTAATTACTAGCCAGCAGCCATATCACCCTGCAACTCACAACTGACAACCCACTGAAGCTAAGCAGGTGTGAGCCTGGTCAGTACCTGGATGGAAGAGCTCCTGGGAAAATCTAAGGTTGTTGCTGGAAAAGGTGTTAGTGGGGCCAGCAGCAGCTCATCCTGTGGTACACGTGGGTCCTAATGCCCCAGTATAGTGATGGGGGCACTATACTGTAAACAGGCACCATCCTTTGGATGAGACGTAAAACCGAGGTCCTGACTCTCTGTGGTCGTTAAAAATCCCAGGGCGTTTCTTGTAAAGAGTAGGAGTGCAACCCCGGCGTCCTGGCAAAATTTCCCATTGGTCCTTACCAATCGTGGCCTCCTAATAATCCCCATCTATGAATTGGCTACATTACTGCTCTCCTACCCACCGATAGCTGATGTGTGGTGAGCGTTCTGGATGACTGCCGTTGGATCATCCAGGTAGATGCTGCACATTGGTGGTGGTGGAGGGGAGTCCCCATTACCTGTAAAGTGCTTTGAGTGGAGTGTCCAGAAAAGTGCTATATATATATTATTATTATTATTATTATTATTATTATTATTATTATTATTATTATTATTATTATTATTATTATTCTGTGGGTTGCCAATCGCTTTGATATAAACATTTATACATTCAGAAATTTAGACAGACGTGTGGGTAATGAAATTAAAATACTCGACATAAAAGTAAAATATTACTTCACATTCTGGAAGAAACTAAATTTCTTTCAATATAATGTATTCCAGCTAGAATTTTAGAATGTCTCCAATAAAATAGATTATAAAGAGCTCATAATGAACATTACTTCTTTTTCCATTTAGAGGCAGAAATCCAAATATTCAACTGAGAAAAACTACAAAATATTGCCTTTTTATATAATTGAGCTCAATGCACCCATTCATGGTTTAGGTTTGGCACTTTAAAATGATTCTGAAACAATCCAATATTAATTATCAGCATTAGTTGAAAGATTCAGCTACCACATAATGGTTTTATTCCATTATAATTCAACTTGTTTTTTTCAATGATTAATTTAAATACAAGAAAAAATAAGTTAAAAAATTAAAATACTGCTATTTATTTTAAAATAACAGCCGTTAAGGCCTACCATTTATAAGAACTTAAATGTAAATTACAGTGTATATATACACACAATAATCTAACAATACTTTTCTCTGTAGGGAAATATGGGAAAATAGATGAAACAAGTGCCATGAAAAGGTTTGACTATTCATTTGCAAAAGGAAAACAGTGAAATTAAACATTGTTTAAGTAGAAAATCATGAATAGTATACATTAAAATTTTAAAGCAAACGCTGATGTTCCCAAAATGGAGTATTATTTAAACAGAAAAAAACACCAGGTTGACCTAAAGAGATAAGATACATTTACATTTAATCTGCCAAGGTCATGAATATTTTGAAGAATTCATCACTAAGTGCTTTAGAAAGCTCATAATTCAGATTCTATTGCGAGAAAGTCATCCTGTGGGTGTGGAGAAATTAACTCCTATAGAGAGCGATGGTGTCTTGTACACATGAAATATGTGGAAACAAATGTGATTGGATTCAAAATACCTTTTATACAATGATGCACACTGTTGAGATATTAATCATAGTGCATGTTTAAGGCTACTTTCCCTTAATCACACATCTAGATGTCAAAGTAACTATTAATGTTAACCAAATCTATGCTGTTAAAAAGCATAGATTGGCCATTCACTCTATGCAGTGGGTGACATTAAATTATCAAAGTCAACTGACATATACCCAAACGTCTGTGCTTCTGAAAGGGTTTGGTTGAATATACAACATTTTAAGTAGTAGACCAGAGATATGTTATACATGTATAGTGTAAGAAAGAGATGAAAAGAGCCACTGGGAGAGTTTAATGTTATGTAATTTAATTTTAGAATGTACTCCAGAGCAGCACTATCCTATAGCTGGAGTCTATGATAAACTAATGTCAATGTTGAATGCACTTCAAAATATAAAATAGTTTAAATTGAAAATGCTTAAAGACCGCTGAAATAGGTTGAATTGTAACCTAGAAAAGCCTTAAAACATACTGTACCTCTGAATTCCCAACAAAAATAGAAATATCTGAGACTAGGTTTCATGTTACATTTGTGTTCTACACTGACAAAGTCATTATTTTTCTTGATTTTACTGGCAGGGATTTGCAGAATATATTGAAAATGTTTATTTTCTCATTTTAGTATGTCAGTATACAGTATATTGTAGAATGACAAAGCTGCTGATGATGTCCATTTAGATTGAATAAGTATGATCACAGATTAGCTTGAGCAAGACGCTTTTGAAATGGTAGATCAATCTATAAGATTGATTGTTCCTGGAACATGTAGCGGACAACAGCAGCAGCCATTCCAATTTAAGCTAAGACGTGGAGTTGAAATAACATTCATCCTTTGGATTCTGTACAATGTCCTACATAATTACCAAAAGCATTTTAGTAAATGGCTCATACCATTGTCTGTTGCAAATATGGATCACTCACTTAGAGTGAATAATATATTTTGATTTTTGACATCTTATTTGAAATTCAGGAAACTAGAAAACATAGCACTGTATATAATGGGAAGTATATACAGTATGAATAAATAAGTTCTCATGCAAACCTTTTTTGTAATATAAATAAAAGAGTTGTCTTTGAAGCCTACAATATGTATTAAAATAACATCTAGCATAATACTGTACTCGATATCAGACCAACAATTGCCAAACATAAAAAACATGTAAATTAAAAGGATATCAGTTATATAAAAGAAAGCTGATCCCATATGAAAGGTTTCAATTGGTAATTATTATGTTTTTAATGTGGTATAATAGGGATTTAGACTGAAGAAAAAATCTGGGTTTAGTTCTCATCTTTGTCTATGACATTAATTATGATCAAGTTTTGATTCATAAATGAGAATGTGGCATGGATTGTGAGGTTTTCATAGTATTCATGGTGGTAAGTATTACAATATAATAATCCAAATGCATTTTACAGTGTTTAAAACAGTCACACGTGGTTGGTCAGAAATTTCAGTTTTGTCAAATTAAATATGAATAAGCGATTTAACATTTTTGACGGTTTCAAATAGTAAAACACTTTTCATGTGACATTAGAGTGTTAATACTGTATCTGTTCAGAATTATAACAATTAACCATTTAGATACTTTAGTTTTGAAGAGGTGTATTCTGCATATTGAGTCATTTCTCTAATCGAGCTATGTTAATCCAAATTGACCAAATTATGTACTACTAGATTATCAAAACCTGTATCAAAGATATATCCACATACCTTTCAATAAAAGAAAAACATGTGAGAATTCATCTAGAGTGCACTGAATCGTGATTCCTTTCATCTGCTTGGAAATCATTAATCATGCAGGTCTTCCTGCAAATTTCATTTGGAGTTCTCCATTGACAGGTCCATTCTTATGGTAAACTGACTGCAGAAACTAGTAACATGTAGGAAAGATGACAGCTTTGACTTTCTTTTATCTTGTCTAAGTATGCAAGCTGAAGAAAGCTGCAATCTTTTGTGTCTGCATATTTCAGGTTGGCCTCTTAAGATGCTTAAATTGCTCTCTTTCAGGCTTTTTTTGAGCATTTCCAGTTTGACAACTTTAAAGTTTAGTTCCATATAACACATAGATGTACTGTATTTTATGGTATTGCTGTTTTAGGTAGAAAGTATAAATCTTACAGCTATGACTTATTAAAGCCCTATCATGCTAGAATGTTCTTTTGGTCATATAGTACAGCAGCAGTTTACTGAAAACATCAAGCCATTCTCCTAGGTGGTGTGTGACACGTTGAGACACATTCAGGTCTATCCTGCTTGTAAGGAAGAATGAAGATGCCTCAAAAGCATTAGAGCATCTCATAGAGAAATGACAGGTCTGTGGATATTATTTGGGATTGCATCATTAGCAGTCAGTAAATACTATTTCCCAAACTGAATTTCTATGTGTAATTGATTTGACTAGATGGTTTGACAGAAACAGCACCTATCAAGTACTAGAAGAACTATAAGGTGCTCTTTCTATGGACAACTTGTTCTTTTTGCTCATCAGTAGTTTACTCCTAATTTTTTTCTGAATTAATTCTGAATTCTAAGTTCTCAAAAAAGCTTTACCTGGTGATTGTGACTTACATGATATGTCTACACTTCATTCTGAAATCAGGTTATCATACAACAAATCACTTCCATTTCCAAATATTAACTAAGTGGTGAATATTATGCATCCATTTCCTATTGTGCCAAGTCTGTCAGGTTGTCAAGAGCCACATTCTTCTTATGAGAGCAGCAGAATAAAAGTGTCTCACTTTTATTGCTTGACATTGGCATTATAAATATACTTTAAGTATTGAAATCTTATTAAAAAAATTATCAGTTCAGTGCAATACAGAAGAACAAGAATGCTCCCTGCTGATAAAAATGTATTTAGTTGGTTGACAACAGGTGGCATTTC
The DNA here is from genome assembly GCF_059453375.1 of Lepisosteus platostomus. NCBI lineage: Eukaryota > Metazoa > Chordata > Actinopteri > Semionotiformes > Lepisosteidae > Lepisosteus > Lepisosteus platostomus. Next base: position 21,883,546 of record NC_142621.1, on the reverse strand, counting down.
TGTGCCATACCTGTGAATGTTAGCATTTTTAATTTTTGTTCCACGAAACTCAAGTATGAACCAATTCATTTCCCCAGCAGATAAAAATGAACTGAAAAGGCAATGGTTGTACCATTTAAGTTCTAAAAGACCTCAGAAAACTTCAATTTGATGTTGTAAAGGCCAATTAATATCAGTGTAATCCATCATTCCATTTGGCCACAAATGTCAATCATTTAGCAAATGTAAAACCAGATCGGAGAGATTCAATATTACACTGAGTGGTTGATATAAGTCAGGGGTGGAGGGCATAGATATAGACAAATAGGAAGTAAATAATTTAAAAGTAAGATAAGTCTAAAACATAAAATGAAAGGAAGAAGCTACAAATAACCCATTCCATAACAAATGTAGTTTTTATAAATACCATAGGTACAGAAGCAGCCATTCAAAGTGCGCAGTACACACATGTACCGGAGGTAATTGGCTACAGTGTCACACATTGTGACGCACGATGACGCGCGGTACCACGGTACGTGATTGGTTGACCGACAGGGGCACTCGTGGTCCGTTGGTCTGTCGTAGAAAGATTTACAGTAAACATCTTTACTGTGCCCGTTGTAGTATTGAAAATTTATATGGATTTTTACCACTGAAGGGAAATCTTAGTACCTGAGCATAAAAAGAATAGGAGCATATTGTAACGCGTGTGAAGGCCATAAACGATATTAATTTTGGAACTTAAACATACAGTATATGGCTGGTCTCGGTACTTAAAAGAAAACATACACACCAGTATTCCATTTCTCCCTAAACATTTTAAGCATCAAAGTCTTTAACTAACGTGATACCGGAGTAACAAGCATAATTTTAGAATTTGATTAAAAGGGAATATAATATGGAATCGCGTATCTAAAGAAATGAATAACGATATAATTATATTCATGTACCGCAACACAAGAATAGTACACGCTGTACATTGTCTGTTGATAATGTTTCTGTAGTGCTTTTTCAGCACTCTGCATGTGACCGCGCCGGTGGCGCTGTGGGTTAGGTTCCTGACTCCCATGTCACATGTTCTGTGATCAAGTCCCACAGTGGAACCATGACTTTTTTTTTAACAAACATTTCTTTGAAAAAATGAAACGTTTCCCTTGGTAAGAGATTAAATAAAACCTCACTCGCACCAAACAAATTTATATTTCTAAATATCACAACATGATCGAATTTACGTCATTTGAATAACAATGAATAGTCACCTAGGCGTTACAATATAAACATTTATATTGATTGAAATCGCGTTTTGATTTTAATCGCAAACGCGGGTTTAAATATATGTGTTTTTTGATTCACAATCAGACAAATGCAACATAAATTGATATCTTTGTCTTCTAAGTATCTTAAACTTTCAGCATAGCTTTCTCCCCGTTTAGATTTATTTTTCTTGGGATCTTGGGATCAAACGTGGAAAGATTAGATTCTAATCGTTTTTATTTTTTAAATACATTGCGGAGTTAAAGCAAGTTAAAGCCTTGATTTTATATATCACCTTTAAAAGTGGAATCTCAAAGCAAAGTAAATACCCAACACCGATTGTACCCATCTGTCATGCTAATAAAGCACCTTGAATTGAATTGAATTGAGGGAGAGAGGGGGGAGGGCGAGCGAGAGAGCCAGGACAGACAGGCAAATAAGATACACTCCACAGACATTCACAACAGCGACATATCATAAAACGTTTGCACATATAGTTAAGTTATTACTTGGTTTTCAAACTGCAATGAAATACAATATTGTTGTTGTTGCTGTTATTGTTTTTTTATCCTGTAAAGCGTTTTGAGAAGCCACCTTTAAAGGCGATATATATTATTCCTGTTGTGTTGCGAACTCTTGTTTTTATGTCCACTATAATAGATAATCTCCTTTGCTTTTAACCGAGCGTTTAATAATTTCCTAAAATGAAAATGATTTACTTTATTTCCCTCACGGGATCAATAAAAGTATCTATCATCTGTCTAAACTATGGGACAGAATTCTGGGGTCTCCCCATACCAGAGATTATGGTAGGGCTTCAGAATGGTGATTGGCTGACACCATCTGACACCCCTCTGATTGGAGAAAAAAGACGTGCTGGTTTGCTATGCATACAGTACTGTACCAGGAAGAGGATTTCTTTCTATTCGAAACGTGTATTTTAAAAGTTTAAGTAAAAACCTTACAGCGTACACAGATTTCTAAACTGATCAGGATCGTTATCTTTGTCTTATGTTAATAATGTTCACCGCTCTGTCCAGCAAATTAATAATAAACCTTATTTTATATAGCGTTTTAAACGAATAAGTAATTAGATTGCTCATAAACCTAATCACTTGCTTTTTCTTTTTATTTAGGCTCAGATTTCAACCATAGATCGTATTATTAATAACCATTATAACAACCAACCAACAAAAACAACCATATAAACATAATACCAACCAAAAACATAGATAACAACCACAATACAAAATCAAATATATCAAACCATTATACTCTCGCAAATTCCTCCAATTATCATAACCCCGCCCCTTATGCAAAACCAAACCCTCCTCCCATCCCAACATAAAGCATTACACAAAATCAATACCTCAACACTCCATACTCAACAACGATAATTCACAAACAGCTAGAACATGTAACTCCACATTCCCAAACAGACCTCATTTCCATAGCCCCGCCCCTTATGCAAAACCAACACCCCTCCCCTGTTCTCTCTCTCCCCTGGCGTTTGTAATCGTTTTTATTTTCAAATAAATTTTAGCAAAGTCATGTATTTTAAAAATCTTAAGATTTTTATATTTATGTCTTTATTTAGTGGTTTCATTAGTGACAAAGGCTAGTGACCTTTGTTTCATTAGTGACAAAGGCTAAACTTTCTTGGAAAAATGTCTTTTATGTAAACCATGTTTGCTATTAATTCATTCAGGGCTAAAATATGTTAATTGTCTTCAAATGAAAGAAGGGTTCCTTTCGCCGTGGTCGGGTTGAAATTAGAAGCTTGCCACACCCGGACTGTTACACCAACGTATTAGCATGTTAAAGCGATTTCATTGAGGAGCCTAGCCTTTCTTAACTAGTACTGTACTTATTGGGTTTTTGAGGGGGGGGAGGTGTCTTTCGCTGGAAATCTCGCCTCCTTCTACTTTGAAAATACTTGTGAAACCGGTTTAATTCGTCACAGCCAGCACTTCTGCAGAGAGGGGGTTTGTACTTGCAGTGTATACAGCAGATGGGAAAGCCAGAGCCGACCTCTACGCCGCCCACGTGTTATGCTCTTCCTTAATGTCTAAGCCGGAACACATCATTATATCTCATTTTGTATTTCTTAAAAAAAAAAAATCGTTTGCCCAGCCTAACAGTATTGTTGTTATTGTTTTTAACCTGTAAAGTGCTTTGAGGAGCCACCTTTAAAGGCGCCATATACAATAAAGTTCATTATTATTATTATTGTTAATTTGCTGGAAAGAGAGGTGAACATTATTAGACAGAAGACAAAGATAGCGATTTACGTTGCATTGTGCATTGTGCTGCTGTAATACAGTTTTAAATAATAAAAAGTCTAAACAGTATCAGCTTTATGGGTTTTAAATAAAGGCGATTTAAATGCGATTTAAATCAATATAAATGTTTATATTTAAATGCCTACGTGACTATTAATTGTTATTAAAATGACTTAAATTAGATCATGTTGTGATATTTAGAAATATAAATTTGTTTGGTGCGATTGAGGTTTTAATTAATCTCTGACTCAGGAAACGTTTCATTTTTTCAAAGAAATGTTTGTTAGAAAAAATTCATTGCTCCAGTGGGATTCGATCACAGACCTTGTGACATGGGAGTCAGGAACCTAACCCACAGCACCACCGGCCAGTCACATGCAGAGTGCTGAAAAAGCACTACAGAAACATTATCAACAGACAATGTACAGCGTGTACTATTCTTGTGTTGCGGTACATGAATAGAATTATATCATTATTAATTTGTTTAGATACGCGATTCCATATTATATTCCCTTTTAATCAAATTCTAAAAGTTTGCTTGTTGACTCCGGTATTACGTTAGTTAAAGATTTCGATGCTTAATGTTTAGGGAGAAATGGAATACTGGTGTGTATGTTTTCTTTAAAGTACCGAGACCAGCCATATACTGTATGTTTCAAAAATTCCAAAATTCCAAGTTCCAAAATTAATATCGTTTATGGCCTTCACACGTGTTACAGTATGCTCCTATTCTTTTTATGCTCAGCTACTAAGATTTCCCTTCAGTGGTAAAATTCCATATAAATATTCAATACTTAAACGGGCACAGTTAAGACATTAAAAATACATATACATGCTGTATACAGTACAGTTTGCATACGGTAATATGTTTATGTTCCTAAATCAATCTCTTTTATGAGCATGTGAAAGGCATGGTGAATCGATTCTCATAAATTACTGTACTTTGCATGATTGGAAACAAATGCGTGATTGCGAAATGCTGTGGTGTTACTTTTACAAACACGGTCAATGAAAAAAAGAATGTGGACCAGGGCAATACTGTGTTTACAGCTTGTCCAAGGTCATTCATTATTAATACTGTTAGTAATATCTTCATTAAAGACTTTGATGGCGACAGCTCAAACATGAGAGGTTGAGCTTTATTAGCTCCACCTTGCGGAAATTCCGGATACTATTATTTTGCTTGCGGTATTATAGGAGAATTTACGGTAACTCGCGGTAGACCGCGTAAAGCGCACCGCAAAATAAAGCGGTATCGCCCGCGCATTTTGAATGGCTGCATCTGTACATACTGTATACAGTACAGTTTGCATAAGGTAATATGTTTATGTTCCTAAATCAATCTCTTTTATGAGCATGTGAAAGGCATGGTGAATCGATTCTCAAAAATTACTGTACTTTGCATGATTGGAAACAAATGCGTGATTGCGAAATGCTGTGGTGATACTTTTACAAAGACGGTCAATGAAAAAAAAATGTGGACCAGGGCAATACTTTGAGTTTACATTTACAGCTTGTCCAAGGTCATTCAATATTAATACTATTAGTAATATCTTCGTTAAAGACTGATGGCGACAGCTCAAACATGAGAGGTTTCTGCATCTGTAGGTAAGAGATAATCATCAGGAAATTAAAGCCATTTTTATGTTACATGTTAAAAATAACACAATAATTGGAAAATATCTGTATCTCAGAGCACATCTAACAGTGCTGTTTTTTTTTAAAGGAAATGTTTTCTCAATGACTCAACCAGCAGTTGGCTTGCTCAGAGAGCAGTCAAAGCACAGTGGTCGTGATATTGCTGGTTCAAGCTTATCACTGATAACCTGTTTCTGGAGTTCTCCATGTGCCAGTGGGAAATTAACAGAGCACTACCAGGTTAGCTGGGATCAGTCAGCCAGTGTACACCTACCTTCTTTAGTAGCTGCAGGAATGCAGTGACATCAAGGAGATACATGCCACTCCACAAAAAAAAAATCATCAGTGGTCGTTTTTCAAAATCAATGACAATTTCATCTAAAAATGTTGAAAACTTTACTTAGGCTCTTCTTTTGATGTCTCTGCCAGATGATGTAAGAATAGTCTTTGTACCTTTGTCAGGCCAATCTGAACATGTCTTATGATATTAACATCTATAGCACAATTATGATGCACAGAACAAGATGATAACTGAACCCATTTTTCAAAAATAGCCTTGTTCAATGACTCTACACTACACTATATTCTTCTCTCCTGAGAATTAATTTTATCTCTGACACCCTTTGTTGAAACTATCATATTGAAAACAAATTGCAGAACTGATTTTTTTAATCAATGCCGTGTATTCAACTTCTTTTCCAGTCTGACACATTTGTAATATTTAATGTAAATTAGGAGCTATGTTCATTTGTGACTTCTCACTGTCAGAGTGCTTTGGGATTCTGAAAAGACAATATTCCAGTGAGAGAAAGGAGAAAGGGGTATGTAAGGGTGTAAGAAAATTAAGTGTATGTCATGGCTATGATAATTATACATGATGTAATTAGACTGATGAATCGCAGCATCTTTTCTTTTTCCTTTTAGTTATTAAAGAATGATACTAACTATGCATGGCACATTCTTACATAATGTGTTTGATCCAAAATTAGGTTGATGAAAGTTCTAAGACTTATTAATTTAAAGAAATACATACTGTAGCAGTGTTTTCATTACTTTGGTATGAGCGTGCATTAACAGATGAATGCAGCTGGGTGTGTAAGGGTGCCAAAATGGATTTCCAAAATGAGAATTGATTGGACCTTCTAAGTTTATTGCACCTCATTAGACATAATTTATTTGCATGATTTACCTGTATTCATGATTTGTGTTCATAAAGAGGCTGATCATATTTTGGGGATTTTTTTAGACAGTTAAAAACAATAAAACAACAAATGTTACCACACTTTTTTTCTCCATGCACAAAATGCTTTAATTGTGAAAAAGCATTGAGAATGTTGTTCAATTCCCCATTTGGAAGCACTTGTCATCAAAACAGTACTGTATAGATGATAATCAGAAACAAACAAAATACAAAGTAGAAATTAGTTTTTTGATATTAAAGCTGTAAGGATATTATTGGCTATGTGGCTTTGGGGAGGGGGTTATGATAAATTGTTCGGTAAAAATTCTGGTTTCAGTTGACACTCCATCTTTAGATTTTCTATGTAGTAGTACTAGCAGAAGCCTAAAGAGTGGTTATATCAGAAGTAGCAGCTACAATTGAAGAAGTCATTTCTAGGATATCACCTTCAGTTGTAGTAAGCATTGCAGTTATGGTTTATTTTTCATTACATGACGGCTGAATACATATATGTTTTACAATAGATTTTTTTAGATGCAGCAACATTTTCTCCTTGGTTTGTGGCATCTTTATTGGTATAATTGGGATCTGCAGTACATAGAACACACAGAATGAAAAGATAAATTAACATATCGAAGTTTAGCTCTGTAGTGTGCTCTCTGAAGGCACCAGTTCTGTAGGGTTTGGGCATTTACTGGGACAATTATTAATTGTAGCAGTAAATCACAAAATGATTCTTTTGATGGCTTTAGAACGCAGACACACAGGTACTAATACACAAGGATACATTTATTAATACATAGAATATGCATGTAAACCTAACAGATCTTATCGAGAGGGTTATCAGAATACAAAAGGTATATATTCAGTCAGTTACAAAGAGTTACATATATCAAGAGAACATACGTTCAGTATATCATTCATTTAGACCATTTCGTAATTGAACTTGGTTACAACTTCTACATTAGATACTTAAAACAAGTACATAACTCTTAGGAATTAAATTGATATCAACTGGTTGGGATAACAATTGAATTCTCGAGCTGTAATGCATTGAAGTTGAATACTCGTCCAATCTCTGGGGATTCAGATCTCTTGCGGGCACAAAGAAACAGTTTCAGGCTCTTGCTGTCCAATCCGCGCTCTCTGGCTCGGTGCCAGGCTGTGCTGTGCGGCTTGCGACAGTGCGCTGCTGACGCTCACTGACTGGCTAGTTAGTGTTGGCTTTAACTAGCAAAGTTTGCGCACAGGAGAAAAGATGACTGTGGGTCCCAGCAAGTCAGGAAGAGGACCGGTTCGTTCCTGATGAAGAGCTAGTTCTGAATAGTGATTCAGCTGTCCACAGTTCTGACCTGTTCACGAGGCCTGCTGCTGGTGCTAACCTCGGGTGGATCCTCTGGTTACTCTCTGGCAACCTCCGCTCTAGACTCTTAGAACAAAGGAAAGTTCTGGCACTCGGACACACTGGCCGTTCCGTGGTTGTCCGGGCTGAGTCTCAGGATGGTCAAGAGGCGCGCTGCGAGAATGTCCTGCCCTTGGGAGCCTTCTGCTCCTGGGCCGTCCTGACCTGGAATTCTCCTTTGAATTCCCTTTAGAAAAGTCCACAAAAAGTTCACAGAATTCTCTCAGGCCCTCTGTGTTGCCTGTTTTTACCTGGAGGAACTTCAGCTCGTTAATTGGCTGAAAGTTCCATGGGCATCAGAGTCCCACGTGGGTTACTCGGCCCTACAAGTCCCTGATTGGTTGATCAAGGTGAGATATGAGTCACTTACTCCTGACACTTAGGAATGCATCCCCCTTTGGGAGCTGTCCCTTATCAAAAGAAAACATCTTTAAATCAGCCTGCTTGAATAGTTTCTCTGTGGCTGCACCACAGAGATGAACAGAGAGATGAGGCCTCATTTGGGAAAGCACAGCAACACTTAATTCTGTCTTATTAACAAGCATTGCCGCTACAGCTCCAAAACCTCTAAAGCTCTGTAAAGGTGTTAAATTAGTTCAGTTAAGCCAATAGAGAAGTTAAGAACTCAGAATGAAAACCTGTAAAGATTGTGGCCGCCCAGGACTGGAGTCATACAACCCAGCCATAGAGAGGCTTTTTAAAATGTAATTCTCACCATACAACTTGCTCTGCAATAGATAAGAAATCTCTTTATGATTTCTTATCTATTGCACATCTCCAGTCATTGTTTACACATCTGTATTGTTTACATTCAAACTATCTACATGTTTACTTGCACATTGTCTATTGTTTATTTGTACATTGTCTTGATGCACTGTTTGCACTTTGTCTTGTTTTTTACACTTGTTTTACAATCGAGAGACTTTCTGTAAGTAAGAATTCCATTGTACCAGTACCGGTTACATATGGCAATAAAGTTCAAGTTCAAGCTATGGTCTCAGGTTGCAAAACAAGTAGAGTTCCAGATTTTTCTTAGGATCCAAGGGTTTATTCCACGAGTTATAAGAGTTGAGTTTTGAGGTCTGCTTATTTTTTAATTATTCAAGTAAAAAATGAATTAGAATTTGAAGCATTTTTTCCTGACATTCCTTTCTGGTATACAACTGGTAAAATGAAAAAATAATGCGTCCCCTCACAGATGCACAAATGCAACCCATTGCTTTTATGGAAAAAAAACACTGCTAAATCTATACAGTATTGTTCAAAGAAGGGAGGAAACTAAAGGATAGGAAAGTAGTCGTGTAGGTAAATTAATACAATATTACAAAGGAAATATAATGTTGGAAAGAACTGCTTCACTCTCTAAAATTAGATACCAAATACTGTAGCTGAGTGAAATTAACTTTATGCAGTTAAGTTGAGGTTTGTTATTGTAAATTCATTTTATAATATTTGTTATTGATATGATTTATATTTCTTATCGGTAGCAGAAGTTTTTAATTCCTTCATGTCAGTTTTCCAGCAATTAAGTTTACCTCTGCAACACTTTCCAGGAATTTCTATGCAATACTGATGTACTTCAAAATATCATGATCCCCTTTTCATAAATTACTTATCCATAGTTTGTGGTAAAATGGCTCATTATCATAGCAGGTGATTTATCATCATCACTTCATCATCATGTTAATTGTTTTTCAGAGCTTATCCAGAGCAATTTAAGATTATTTTTTAAAAAATCAAAATAAAGTGTAAATAAAATGATCAGTTGTAGAGGCACAGTAAGGTACAAAATAAATAAAATGACATTTTGGTTAGCACAAAGCTGGATTAGTAATGCTATTAGAACCATAAGACTAAAACAGTATACAAACAGTATAGTGTGGATACTGTTTAGTAATCTTAAGAACTTGTAGATGCATATTACATGTTTACAGTGTTGCATTACCAGTTTAAAAACTACAAATATTAGTGTGATACAATGTGAGCCTTATATTATCAATACATACTTAATGGGCGTTACCTGTTGATTCGTTTGTGAAATATTTTCATCTTAAACCTATTTCAATTTGACAGAATTAAGTCTACCTTTGGACACATTGAAGCAATTAGTCAGATATGCATAATGTTAAATACAGTCAAACATCACAATGCATTTCATTTAGTTAAGATGCCTATTTGAAAGCATGTCTCCTTTAATTTTAAAGTTCCGCACATGACAGCTCACACAAATTATGCATAACACTTATGCCAGGTGATGCTCAGGTTAAATATGGAATATCCATACATAGGGTGTAAATCCTTTTTTCATTGTTAAAAGATGTGCAAAGTGTCACAATAACATTTTATGCTTGACAACAAGTGCAAATGTTATATTATAGGATTAAAAAGTGAAGATATATACTGCTCCTTTCATGCACCAAAACATGGATGGGAATATGTTCACATTCATGTCATTTGTTGTGCATGATGTCATCCAAATGCTGTTAAATGAAAGAGTGACTGAAAACGGCAGAACTTCTGTCAGCAGCAATAGATTTGTGGACCACTAATATATTATTGACATTACTGTACTATCTTGTTGGAGAGACTTTGAAAAGATACAGAAGAAAGGATCAAAGAAGCAGGGGTCTTCCCACAAAACAAAACAAATGATGAACCCACATTTTTGTTTCCTGTCTGTCTGGAAGGTAAAATGGTTTGTATGACAATAAAGAATGCCTGTAAAATGAAAAGCTCTATATATACAGTAAAGGCAAAAGGTGCATGGTTCTCCATGATTTTCTGATTCTCGTAGGCGAGACTTGAGAATCAGGATTGGACCATATAATTATTGGTAAAATAAGCAGACTACGCTTTTTTTTGAAAAAGTATATACAGTATATATATTTGTAACATGCTACTTACTTAGCTCTCCAACTTCCTCTTGCTGCACCTGCTGTTTGACCTCTTTTAGATTTGCTTTTGCTTAGCATATCCACCAGAGGCTACTTTCATCTGTGTTACTGCTTCTATTCCCACAGTTCATGCTACCTCCCTCTCCTCTGTCTTTACCCTTTTTGATCTCTTTGCTATCTTTGACACTGTTGACCACCTTGTTCTCATGTCAATGCTCTCTGATTTGGGAATTTCTGGCACAGCTCACACCTGGTTCTCTTGCCTCCTAGCTGATTACACATATCAGTTCCCATGTTAAGGTTCATTCTCTGCTCTACTATCTATCGCTTTTCATATCATTCTTATGTTTATCACACTCAAATCACCCTGTTCTTTTCATATCTCTGTTCCATAGCTATATCCACCTAGATCCATTTCCATCACTTCCACTCTTTTCTTCTTCACTCCTGCATCACCCTATAGTATAGTCCTCTTATGTAAATAAATATCTCTGTTACCCCTGAGTCTTCTCTCCTGTTCCCAACATCATGCAAAGCTGAAAGTCTAAATAATTACAGCTATAGTACATAACATGGCCAAATGATGCAGCTTTAATTTTTGTATTTAATCCCAGACTTTAGTGGATGGTGAAGTGGCCATCAAGGCAACAAAATGCTGTACATGCCCAGTTATAAAAAATAATGTTGTTGACACAGGAACAAGAGGTATTATTACCTTAGGTATTATTGCTCTAAAAGCTCAATGTATTGTAAATACCTAACATCCACATTTTATAAGTTTATGCTAATATATGTCTTTTTTGTTTAGTTTTATTGAGTTTTATCCCCTAGAACTGGAGAGCTACCACATTGGTTTTCATTCCTTCCTTAATGACTTTATTTGAATTAATTGTTTACTTAATTGACTATATTACCACTGCCTCCATGTCTTTACTAATTAAGAATTGGAAATTGCCTACAAAACTGGTGGACTGTGGCCCTCATAAGTGAATACTTCTTATCTTAGTAGTACATTCTTACAAATTGACCTACCATACAATTCTAGATTTGCTTGGACTGACTTGTCAATTAGACCTTCTGGCTTTACAACTTTGCTATTTCCCTGCTTTCTGCATGGTTCAAAGCTGGCCTAAAAGTTAGGAATTAGATCTGTCAGTCTGTGGTACAGCACAGAATACTATTCAAAAGTGGGAGTTATGCCAAATACGTTCCTTTAGATGCTTATAATTCTGGAACAAGAGATGTACACCATACTGAATATTTTATTTACCTAATCCCATATACAGTACATTCTGATTTAAGTTTTTTTTTTTAGTGAAAAAGCTGAACTGAAGTGGGTGCTAAAATTCTATCAAAGGTTCTTATAAATTAAAAGGAGCTTAGAGAAAGAAAAAAATAAACATAGGAGAGAAAAGAGACCTTTTTCTCCTTAGGATATTGAAAAAGCTTTTGTCTGATAGGAGACATTATAAATTATGCCCTTCTGCTAGGCACAATCATTTTTTGAAGGGCATGTTATTTCCTTGCTTACTACTTATTGGAAAAGATGAAATGCATTAGCAGTTTTATGCATTTGACTTTGTTCAGTTCCATATGCAATTTTATTTCAAAGGTTGGATTTAAAATATCTAACATAAATGGAGTATTTCTGAATGTCCTGTCTCTTAACCCTTATTTGTCTGATTTGTTTGAAAACCCTACCAGCAGAATTGTAGGCAGCACTAATATTCTTCTTAACCCTTACTGTATCCCCCTGATTAAAAACCTTACCAGAAGAATTCTGGACAGTACTAATATTCTTAAAATGACAATCATAAGCTTATTTCTAAGCTTAGACAGTAAAACATTTAACAGAAATGCTAGTATACTGTTATTTTTTACATACCTCTCTATGCTATTTCTATCTTGACATTTTGTACTGGAATGAAAAAATAAAACATAAACTAAATATTGTTAACTGATAATTGTAGCACTTAAAAATGCTGAAAATTGGATAATTTTTGATGAACTGTAATCTTTTTTGTTCGTTAAATATTGAAAAAGGAGAGGCATCAATCATGGATTGAGGATATAAGACAATAGATGTGTAACTTTTTGCAATGGTGACTTATCCATAGTGATGATATGTTTATACTAATCTTCATTGATTTAAATTTAATGTCCTGTTTGCTCTCCTGTGGCCAGCAAGGCAGCACTTGAGCTACTGAAGATGTGAGTCATGAGGTCACAGTTCTTTTTATTGTAAAGCAAGTTCCTTTGATACCAAAATTTGGAAGAGCCAAGTCTATTGATTCAGGTGGTTTGTTTCCATTACCTGCATGAACAACTGAAGATTCAGGTTTTGTAATTGAGTTTAGAATTTGTTTTAGTAAATATTAAAACTAACCTTATGGTGTGATATGTGTTTTTTTTTTAACTTCCATTAAGATGCTCTTGATTACTTCAACTACAAAATGAAAAGACTCGAATGTTTCTTATTCATGGTGACTATACAGGATTATAACAATTAAATATCTTTCAAATTTATTTCTCACTGAAATTAATTATTACAAGTTATTGCTAAATTGAGATTCCAATTCAGTAATACATAGATTTTTGATAGTGATGGGAAAAATAATTTGATGTTTTTTTTTTAAATGTTTTCAGTATGTGGAACATTTGTATAATGCAATGGACTGTTAAAGACAATCATCAAAGTTCAATTTAATAACCTATTTCAGATCTTTCGTTATTTTTAATGATTATCATTGAAAGGAAAAATTACCCCCCAAAATAGATATAACAAACAAATTACCTTTAACAGTGGGCTGAACTAGTACTTCACCCGAACTTTAACTTCCTTGCAGTAATGAGTGAAATGTAACCATGTATTTGAAACAAGCTGTTTTGATTGACAAATGATAGGCCTTATAGAAAGCAATTGGAAATCTCCCCAGCCTTCGTGAATGGGCCTTTAGCTGTAAATGATTGCTGTAGACTCACACATGAAGGTCTAATTTTTAAATCTTCATAATGTACATTTAGTAGTAAAGGGTAAACTCATCTGTAATTACAGAACTCTACAGTAAAATGTGTTCTATTCCTTATGATATTTATTTTGAGCTGAGTGGTAGAATCTTATGTGATCTGTATATTTCATTTGGCAAAATAGGTCTCAGAAGAATAGCTCAACATTTAATTTTTCACAAGGGGTTATATTACTGTTTCATCTACAAACCCACTGAATTTGAGACTGATTTAAAGGTAATCAGCTAAAACAAGCTGTGTGTAAAGGGAGATTACATTTTCAGAGATTCAGCACCGTGGATGTTGCTGTCAATGACAAGGGCATAGTGATTACTTGGATTTCTGAAAGAGATAATGATACAACAAATTCTCCTCTTTTTTAAGCTTGGAACCTAGGGAATTTTGAGAGTGACTTTGTTCATTGATGTAACTGCATTATGTTGCATAATTGTATTATTGCTGAGTAACTACATTTTGTAATACTTAATAAAAAGCAATCACTTTGTAATGGATTAATTCCACAATACTTATGAAGTATATTGTATAATGGCTCTTTGTCTCTGCTTACATACAAACCCAGTGGGTGCGTTGCCATGGTTACCTTTTGGGGAGTGATTGGGGAAGAGGCCCCAAGGGAGTCATACTGAATGTTTCACAGAACGGAGCAGGAGAAAATGTTCTAGTTTTAGAAGCTGATACAAATTAGTTAAGACTAGCTCAATGTTATTTTTGCTGAGAACAGACAGTATAATATGTCAATAAGATTGCTGACATTTTTCACCAAGGCTAAATATAAATGATGTCGAAAAAACAAATAATGTAAGTACTGTATATTGTACAGTGAATAATAACGGTAACTTTAAAAAGTTTACAAATATACAAAGGCTTCCAATAAGACAAAACTAAATAAATAACAAATACGTATATTTTAAAAAGCAAAATTCCTGCTTGTATAGCACATTAATGGAAAAAGGTCTGAATGTTATTTATGCCTGCCTCAGTTCTGTTCCAACAAAAAAAAAAATCCCATAAGGCAGGAGAAAAAGTGGTCAAATACTTTATAACCATCACTGGAATTAATCTATTTAACCTTTACCCTACTGGGAATGAACACATTGCTATTTTAAGTTTTGTAATATGATGCATCATTGAGATTTTTTCATTAACAATGCCCCCTTTACATGCTCAGATTAAACAAGCTACAGTACTAGTTATGTTCCTGCTTGTTTAGGGAACAGACACATTTTTCATAATCTATATATTATTTGAATAATATTATATCTATAAGCATTATTTCTACAAGTAGAAATGATTAATTCTATAAGAATCTTAGACATTTTTTAAGAGATTTTGATTTTCGATTTTTTTACGTTTCATTCTACCTTTAGAAAATATTTTGAAGAATTTATCAAAATCATACAAAATAAATTTCCTGGATTTTTTTTAGTACACTATATCTGCTTAAGCATCTAAACAACCAAAGCATATTAAGCATAAAAACAACATATACCACTCTAATCATGCTCATTTAAATAAAATAAACTAGAAAGTTTTTGAATTGTGATTACATTTTTGGTATCATTTTTGTCAATTGATCATTCATTTTTGAAAATGTCACTGGATTAACTTTGTTTCATAAACACTCAATTAACCAATTCATTAAATTGATTGAGCACATATGGTGGTAATTTAGTCTGTTGAATGTCAAGCTTGGTGAAAAATAAAAAAGACAAAGAAACCATTATGTCGTACTCTTCAAAATATACATTTGTTTCATTGACATCTTACAGGAACACTTCTGGTGGACTCACCAGCAGTAGAGCCAAATCTTATCTAGCATTGAATAAAAGAAGTGCAAAAGGATATACTAATTCTTGTGTACAAAAGTAACTGTCCATGACCCATGGGGAGGTCTAGGCATGTTGGTCTGGGCAGGAATATCTACAAAACTCCACTTGTAGTAATTGTTGGCAATCTGA
This sequence comes from Lepisosteus platostomus, assembly GCF_059453375.1. Taxonomy (NCBI): domain Eukaryota; kingdom Metazoa; phylum Chordata; class Actinopteri; order Semionotiformes; family Lepisosteidae; genus Lepisosteus; species Lepisosteus platostomus. The sequence continues at coordinate 21,867,932 of NC_142621.1, read as the reverse complement.
CTGCATGGCTCGACAGAGACAAATATTGTGATCTTGGGCTCATCCTGATATGACAACACTTTAACAGACAGGGCAGTACTGCTCGTGTAACAATAGCTTTGTTTCAACTTAAGAATATAATACAGTAGTTATGCTGTTGATGCCCTACTCACCAGAATTCTGTCCCATTAAGCATTTGTGCGATGGGCTCAAATATCATGTGGCGTTAAGGGTTCAGAGATCAGTGAACAGAATCCATCTGCAACATGGGGTAAAACAAAAGATGCAAACATACAGCTTGTATTGCTTCCATCAAAGATTACAGATGCTACTAGCTTGTGACTTTCATGGTAGAAATTCTCTGTTCATCAACCCTGTTGCTAGAAAATGTTAATAAAGCTCTTCTCACTTGCACCAGGACAAGTTCTCTATAAACATAACCATATAACCCATTTGTTTTCTCTCTTCATAGCACACATAAAAATGTATTCACTTATCCAGTGTGTACATTCCAGCGGTGATTTCTCTTTAAATAAACTTTTAAACCTTAATGTCACTGTTCAGATATTTAAACTTAAAATATTTTTTCACAGCAACAGCTGCATCATTACACCTGATAGTAACTTTGTGAATGTGTTAAGCAGAAAGATATATATTAAAAATTACAGGTTAGCTTGAAATGTGGTGGAAGACAAGGCCACAAGAAAATAAAAATAAATGCAAATGGTTGGTAGCAAAAGCAGATAGAAAATGAATGGTTGGAAGCAGGCAAGGCAATAATTTTGTCAATTATTTTGTTTCTTTCGATGCCAGGACAAAATTATTTTGATGTTACATGCTTCCAGTCATTCTCCATTCAAATAAGAATTGGTTTAGGATTTTTGCAAAGTAATTTTATGTTTTAGAAAGTAAGATCCCCACATTTGTAGCTACAAGATCCTTAGTGGCATACTTTTAGAACTACATATTCCATGAAGTATAGAACAAGCATAATGCATCAAACTCTTCCAACATGCCTATTAGATCATATAAATCACATAGACAGAACAGAGTCTCATCCAGTAACAGCTAAACATCTTGAGGCCTGGAAAATTTTCTGAGTGGCAGTCTCAACGACTGCTCCTGGAGATTTTAGGTATAATGTAATATATCTCCTTTATTTCTGTGCTCCCTCATCTCATGTCTGGGTATTACATACCCACAGAAAAATGCAAATGCAAAATTACATGCATCCCCATATGTGTCATGTCAGGTGTCAAAATTAATTTAAAAACCAAAAACAGTATAAATGATTGCTGCAGGGCTTTTACAGTTAACAACCTCAGGGAATGACATCACCACAATAGGTTCATTATGAACTATGAAACCTGTTACACTTACAAACGCAATGGTTTTTGATTAACATGTACCTAATTAGAAAGTTAATGAAATAGCAACTGTCCTTTATAATCATCTATCATCTCAAAAGTGTAAACCTTATGATGCCTAAAAGTGGCAATACAGGCCAGTGTCTCAGTGGACGCCTGTACAGTATTATGTTGATCTCCTGTTACTGAATACCATATAAATATTGAAGGCAATCAAATGATACAGTTTTCCTATAGTCATGTTCCATATAGAAACCCAGAGATCCATTAGTGTTGCAAGTATTCCAAATACATGCATCTTGACCATATACAGAAAGGTCAAAAAGCTGGCCAAAATATAAATACATCAGGACAGTTTTATGGTGCAATAGTACAATAGAAGGTTTACGTTCAATTAGCACCAAACTGGTAGAACTGGTAATTCTAGGATGATCAAAGTGAAGATGGTCTGAGTTTTACTGGTCTATTAGTAATATGCAGGTCTGTAACATAGTGTCATTATCCTTAACCCCTGTGTACTAACACTTTAGCTGTATCTCTGCAACCTTTTCTTTTTCCTCTAGTGTCAAAAATATTTATTTGACCATCTGCCTAACTCAAAATATCAAAATCACACATTAAATAAGAAAGAGTATTATTAGCATCTGCAAAAAATATTAAAAGCAATTCCCTTCAGTGATTTCTATTTTTATAAAAAACGATAAAATGTAATTTCTTATAATACAAACATATTCATTTCAGTGCTCATCCTGCAGTTGTTTTGGATTATACAATGTCGAGAGAAAGATTACACAGGAGGACACCCTCCTTTGTGGGGCTGTATTCTAGAATATTTTAGACTTTAAACATAATTATAACTTTATTAATGTTTTTAATAAAAAGATGAAGATCATATGATTTAAATGTGTAACATGGATTATTTAATTAATAAAATGATGCACTAGTAAATATCCTTGTGTAAGTAAGTATACAAAGCCTCATATTCAATAATTAGTGGGACCTCATTCAGCAGCAATGATTTCAACTAAACATTTAAGCAATAATATTACCCACGTCAAGACAAGCCTGCAGCTCCTGAAAAGTTACTATGGAGATCTTTGTGACTTTCTGGATGTATACAAAAACATAAAGTTAATAATTCAGAGGAGGAAATGTGGCCGATATACTGTAGCACAGTAGCTGTTTCTAAAAAGTAGTTAGGGTATTGGCTTAAGCAACATGGCTGGGTAGCTTGTTCCATCCTCCCACAAACCTTATGGTAAAGAAGAGTCTCCTGTTCTTGGTTTTAAATGTACTTCCACATAGTTTCCACTTGTGCCCTCTGGTTTGTGTGTCACTCTTGATTTTGAAGAAATCCGCTTGGTTAACTTTGTTGTATTTTCTGATGAAGCCTAATAGGTTTGTTTACCTCAGCCTGTCAGTGTAGCAGTTTCCTTTAAGCTCACAAATGCATCTGGTTGCACTTCTCTGGAATGATGAAAGCAACAATAACTTTTTTATAACATGGTGACCAAAGTTATACACATCTTTCTTAATATGGCCTTATAGGCATACAATTTTAACATAACATCCCCTGATTTCAAATATATGCTAATCCCAGCATTGTGTTTTGCCAAATGTTTCCCCACTTTGTCTATATGTAAATGTTAACAAACACCTAAGTATTTTTAATAAGTAGCTTCTTATATCTCAGTGTTTCCCATTTTGTATTTGTAATTTACTTTTACAATATGCATACAAATCTCTGCCCTAGTCTACACTAAACATTGTCTGCCAGGTATTTGCCCAGTCTTGAATTTTATCTAAATATTTTTAAATGTAATTTCCTGCCGATCAGTTGTTTGCTAATCCTCTTAATTTGGTACAATTATCAAACTTAACTAGTTTACTAGATGCTCCAGGATCTAGATAATTGATATAAAATAAGAACAGTGGCTCTAGTACAGATCCCTGTAGTACTCCACTAACCCTCTGTTTCCCTGTATCCCTACCACTTGCAATTTGCAATTAGAGAATCAATCATTTTTTAGGAACTTTATCAAAAGCCATCTGAAAATCTAAATACATCATATGCATCCATTACTGTTCAGAATTATGTCCATTTTTATTTTTCATTCATTTAGTCATTTTTATAACCTAACATATAATAGAGATCAATTACAGAGCACTTATTTGTCTTAATTTTTTCTCAACCTTTTTAAGGATTTCTCCAGAGTCTGGTTACTATGCCTGTATTAAGTGACTTTGGAAGAGTTGTGTCAGTGGCTTCTGAAAAACAACACTTGTTCCCTTGAGCACAATTGATAAGATACCATCAGGTCCTGGGATTAATTAAGTGCTTCTTATACCTGAAATACTCATACTGTTTAATACAGATCCTTGTTCTTTTGCTGTCTGAGGCATTTTGTTGACTTCGGGTTGTAGGAGCGGGATAATATCCTGAAAGCTTAGGGAACAAGGAAAGACATCACTTGGACAGGACAATTTAGCGATGCCAATTGACTCAATTAGAATAAAGGAAGTGAGAGGAAATGGAGCTCCTGGGGAAAACCCAGGTGCCTGGGATGTGTGGAAGGAAGAAATAAATAAATGAATGAATGAAGCGATTTAAGAACAAAATTTGAGTGTTAAGTGCTGGGTCATTATTCAATGATCAGCACATTTTTTTCTCAATTTCTCCATTCATTTACAGATTATCACCTTCTACACTTCTAGAATTTGTCATCACTCACTAGTAATTATTAAATTTTCTTTCTTTACCCAACCCCTTTGCAATATATTCCTGCTCTCCTCCTTAATCCCCACTTTAATAAGGCACTACTGCAGAAACATTTTTTTTTCTTCTATTTTACTGTGTGGAATAAATGTCTACTTGTGCCTTTGCAGTTCACGTTGGCTCATATTTATAAGAAATTAATTGCTAACTTACATTCAACGTCTTGCCCATAAAGTAATTGTAAAATCTTAAAACACTGTTGATTGAATAGAATGATTGTATAAAAAAACGAACACTTTATTCAACTTTGTTCAACTATTTTCAAATTAATCGTTTGTTGGTAATCATTTAAAATATCTATTTTTTAATTCAGTTGTATAAAATGTAATACATTATTTCCCATGGAGAAAATATGAATGAATACTGGCTGACCATGACTGAGTAGCTTTACTGTAACATTGTAACATCACTAAAATAGGACTACTTTTATAATACCTAAAGCCTCGGAGTATTGATTGCTATCTAGTATACACCACAGAAGGAAAGTATATGCTTGCTGTCTTATCCAAAAGCGTTATGGATAACGGACTGCATTGACATTGTAAAATAGGGCCTAAATTTGATCATTTAAATGAGAAAAATATTTATGTCCCATAATCACAAAGCCTTTTGACAGTTTTGCTTGTGAGAAGTACATTGTTAAGATACTTAACCATCTTTTTTAGACTTTCTGACATATTTTTGCAGTTTCTAGCTAACCTGAAATAATTTCTAAAAGTTTATCCAAACTCTATTAGTTTGGCTTTCTGATCAGCTGTACCTGAAAGAAAAAAACACTGTTCTTATTGCTGTTGCCTGCGTCACAATCTCCATTACCATAAAATCCTGTTGTGTCTCATCAAGAATCAAAACTGTTTCACAATTGTATGGCTGCATTTGAATTCCAGCATGGCAGGTTGGCATAGAATCAAACTCAGAGCCTACAGCATACTACAGATAACCCTCAAGGGAATAACTGCCAGGCTATCCCTGCCTTTAATGTATTAATCATTTTAATTTCTTTAATCAGGTTTAAATGTAGCTAATTTCTTCTTATATAGTCCCCTATGATTTAACCAATTTCAAGTAGATTATATGCTCTATCGATAAAATGATTTATTTAAATTACCATTATGAGGAAAAGAGTTATTTTATGGGAGAAGCCCTTAGCTGCTTATAAATCTAAATATCCTCACAGTTAGGGATTTAACGCTCTGCTGTTGTAAACTGTAAAAGTCACATTTAGTTTTCTTAAGAGATACCATACTTTAATGCTCCCTCTCTCTTCCATATTGCTGATAAAGGTCCTGACACTAACTGGGTTTGAACACATACTGTTGAATCATGACTTATGAGGCTTAGATCATTATGTTTTGAACTGAGTGAAGTGTGTTCTCTGGAAATCAGTGTGCAACAATCAGTGGATGTAAGTGCATTTCATGTTCCTGGGTTGTGTTTTTTAGCCTGGATTACTGGGGCAATGATGTGAGCATCTGTGAGAGAAAGATAAAGAGTAGCAGTTGAGTGAAGATGATGATTTTGCCTGCTTGTAATCCACTTTCTTCAATGCTGTCTGCACTGGACAAAAATACATGAATATGTGTACTGTATTTCGTTTTGTAAAATGTTCTGCCAAAATACAAGAATTGAGTAGGAATAGGGCATGCATTATGCAAATCTTTCCCATGGGGTTTATATACTGTAGATGTGTTAACACACAACATTAACACAGAGAAGACTAAAACTCTCCAGTTATATGCTGATCACAACTCACATTTGTTAAGGGAAAACATGTTTCATTGCCCATCTGTGTGTGATGTTTTAAAGAGAGTTTGCATTACAACATTAAATCTTTGTTAAATGCAAAGGATATAAAAGCAATAGAAAATATATACTGTAGATAAAAGTCTCCAAACATTATATTTTTTCATTAGAGCTTTGGTGCATGAACAGCCCTGTATAGCTTTCCTGTTATGAATAAATATGAGCCTGGCAATTAAGTGTAATTTATTTTTTTTAATTGCCCAACACTAACGGACATTTTTTTTATTTTATCCTATAAATCAGGTACCTATTGCTGCTACTTGTTGCACTTTCTCACTCATTGTTAACAATACTATAGGTTATAATGTCTCTCATGTGATGTCCATGCATAACATTTACAAGCTTTTTTATTGCATACAGATGCAGCCATTCAAAATGCGCGGGCGATACTGCATTATTTTCCGGTACGCTGTACGCAGTCTACCGCAAGTTACCGGTAAATACCGCGAGTTACCGGTAAATACCGCTAGTTACCGTAAATTCTCCTATAATACGACAAGCAAAATAATAGTATCCGGAATTTCCGCAAGGTGGAGCTAATAAAGCTCAACCTCTCATGTTTGAGCTGTGGCCATCAAAGTCTTTAACGAAGATATTACTAATAGTATTAATAATGAATGACCTTGGACAAGCTGTAAATGTAAACTCAAAGTATTGCCCTGGTGAACATTCTTTTTTTTAATTGACCGTCTTTGTAAAAGTAACACCACAGCATTTCGCAATCACGCATTTGTTTCCAATCATGCAAAGTACAGTAATTTTTGAGAATCGATTCACCATGCCTTTCACATGCTCATAAAAGAGATTGATTTAGGAACATAAACATATTACCGTATGAAAACTGTACTGTATACAGTATGTATATGTATATTTAATGTCTTAACGTTTAAGTATTGAATATTCATATCTAATTTTAAAATCTTAGTAGCTGAGCATAAAAAGAATAGGAGCATACTGCAACGCGTGTGAAGGCCATAAACGATATTAATTTTGGAACATAAACATACAGTATATGGCTGGTCTCGGTACTTTAAAGAAAACATACACGAAACATGGTTTCATTATGACCAAAATCGGTCTTGAGATATTTTTAACTTGATTTACAGTATTTGAGAGGTATATCTTAACACCGATACTACAGTGCGTAAATACTGCTCACGTATATGTTTCTAGGTTTATATTATGCATTTCATACGGTCAAATTACTTTTGAGCAACTAATAAGAAGCGCGAAAAGGTATGCGTTTTAGTTTCGTTTTGTGCTGGGACTCTGCTTTTAACAATGTCGCCGTGGATTGATTAGAGATATCAAGTACTTACAAGTCATTTTTTAAATGTTGTAGTTCGTCTTGTAAAAATGTTACGAGTACATCATCTATCAACAATTACACAGGTTCTGTTTCCATATTGTGGATTTTGGTTACGTAATATTATTTTCTAGATTTCACGTTGTGATTTGGGCAAACAGAGCCGCAAAGAAGTACATTATGGGTTGTTGTTCTTTTTTGTAGTTTTATCTAGAACAAGCGATGCTTAAACCTTTGTCTGATTCTTGTGAAACTATCCACACGACAGTTACAATACCTAGGAGTTGAGTTCAGTGATGTCACTGATGGGATGTTTCTAAAAATCCATCCTCTGTAAAACGTCTTCTCTAGTTGTCCTGCATATGTATTCGCTAATGAAGCTGTGTGTTCTGAGCCTGGATCTCTACATTTCTGTATGAACCAGCTTAGAGGGCTAAAGACAGCTTGTGTTTAAATTGAGTGTAAGGTAATTTATGCTTCTAAAGTCATGGTCAGCATTTATTATTGTACTGTGCTGTAAACTTGTTCTGTGCCTAGTCACATTATTTTATAGCGTTTTTATATCGTTATCAAATCTGGTGGCGCTGTGTGTTAGTTTCCTGACTCCCATGTCACATGGTCTGTGATTGAATCCCATGGAACTATGACTTTATTTTTTAACAAACATTTCTTTGAAAAAAAGAAACGTTTCCCTTGGTCAGAGATTAAATAAAACCTCACTCGCACCAAACAAATTTATATTTCTAAATATCACAACATGATCGAATTTAAGTCTTTTTAATAACAATGAATAGTCACCTATGGGTTACAAAATAAACATTTATATTGATTTGAATCACGTTTTGATTTAAATCGTAAATGCATGTTTAAATATATGTGTTTAAAGGCGATATACTGTATAAAAGCGCTGATTCTTATGGAGTGTGTTCCGCCGGGGATTCAAAAAATTTATTTTTTTTAATCGCGTATCTAAGGAAAATTGCAGTATAACTTTGTTCATGCACAAACAGTGGCATGTTACATTATAATTTGGGTGTCTCCTCTTGTCAGAAAGCTCTAAATTGCATTTTAAGTGCGGTTTTTGACTTTTTCTAAATTGCAACCCATAAATAAAGCTGATAGAGCTTAGACTAACTGTATTCTAAACTATTAATTCATTTAGGGCTAAAATACGTTCATTGTCTTCAAATCGAGTCGAGTTGACATTGGAAGCTTGCCACTCCCGGACTGTTAAACCAATGCATTAGCATGTTAAAGCGATTCCATTGAGGAGCCCAGCTACCAGTTAACACTGTACTTCCTACTTTGAAAATACCTGTGAAACCGGTTTAATTCGTCACAGCCAGCACTCCGGCAGAGAGGGGGTTGTACTCGTAAAGTAGAAGCAGGCGAGATTTCCAGCGAAAGACACCCCCCCCCCCCTCAAAAACCCAGTAAGCAGTAATGCTTTATGTTGAAAATTGGGGTGGATTTTGAGGATGATAAAGAGGATAAACTGGGATGGGAGGAGGGTTTGGTTTTGCATATCATTGATTATGATAATTGGAGGAATTTGCGAGAGTATAATGGTTTGATATTTTTGATTTTGTATTGTGGTCGTTATCTATGTTTTGGGTTGGTATTATGTTTATATGGTTGTTTTTTGTTGGTTGGTTGTTATTATGGTTATTAATAATACGATCTATAGTTGAAATCTGAGCCTAAATAAAAAGAAAACGCAAGTGATTAGGTTTATGAGCAATCTAATTACTTATTCGTTTAAAACGCTATATAAAATAAAGTTTATTATTAATTTGCTAGACAGAGCGGTGAACATTATTATGCATAAGACAAAGATAACGAAATCTGTGTACGCTGTAAGGTTTTTACTTCTTTAACTTTTAAAATACACGTTTCGAATTGAAAGAAATCCTCTTCCTGGTACAGTACTGTATGTATAGCAAACCAGCACGTCTTTTTTCTCCAATCAGAGGGGTGTCAGATGGTGTCAGCCAATCACCATTCTGAAGCCCTACCATAATCTCTGGTATGGGGAGACCCCAGAATTCTGTCCCATAGTTTAGACAGATGATAGATACTTTTATTGATCCCGTGAGGGAAATAAAGTAAATCATTTTCATTTTAGGAAATTATTAAATGCTCGGTTAAAAGCAAAGGAGATTGTCTGTTATAGTGGACATAAAAACAAGAGTTCGCTGGCATTATATCCTAGAAGACACAGACCGGCGCCAGACCGGTAAAATGCCTGATGAACTAGGGATTGGACAGTTTCCAAGTGCTTGTACAATCGATGGAAATGTTCAAATAAATGTGCAAAAGAAATAAACAAAATAATCATTTATTTCTTTATCATATTGGCTAGCTAATGTCCTCTCTTTGCTAGTTAGCGGCTGTGTTTCTGCGTTGGGTAGCAACGGGTGACTGTTCTCAGGCGGAAGATGTAAACAGCTTAATTTTCGTGTTAAATAATTTTAAAAAATTAAAATTAATTCTATACAGCAATCACATATTTGGGTACCGTTTCAAAAACTTTCATTCTTAAAATGTTTAGGGAGAAATGAAAGACTGGTGTGTATTTTTTCTTTAAACTATCAAGACCAGCCATACACAGTACAGTTTATGTACATACAGTAATGTTTATGTTCCTAAATTAATATCGTTTATGACCTTCAGATACGCGTTATGCTCCTCTTTTTTTATGCTCAGCTACTAAAATTTCCCTTTAGTGGTAAAATTCCATATAAATATTCAACACTAAGCGGATTAAAATGTGCAGAGTAAAGACATTAAATGATTAAATCTTTTCACTACCAACCAATGCACCACGAGTGCCCCTGTCGGTCATTTTGGCCAGCAATCACTTACCGCGGTTCCCTCCGGTGCCCTGCGGGTAGGTTACTGTACCGCAGGTTTTTACCGCGCATTTTGAATGGCTGCATCTGTAGATGGACAAGAAAATAACTTTCATTTTCCACTTTGATTTGCTTTTCAAGTTTGCTTATTTCTTTCAATATACAGTAGATTCTAGCTAGTTATTTAATAACACAGCCTGGACTCAAGATAGTCATCTTGATTACAGAATGTCTTAAAGATGTATTCTTTTGAACATCATAAAGATGTATTTTTTTGTAGTTTACTGCTGCTTTAACAGTTGGAGTTAAAACTGCTTTTTGCTACCATGATTAATTATGCTATGCTAACCATAAAGCCTGTTAAAATATTGTAACACACATACAGTAGGAGTCTTAACCCTTACATATGTAACCAAATAGAAAATATAGAACAGAATGGTCAGTAATTAAAATAATTGTTATTGTAACCACCACCAAATTGTAAAGAATATACCTGAGCGGTTGGTGTGGTTAGTCACCTGATTTCTTTCTTCTTTGGGACAGCTCTGGTAAAGGAGTAATAAACATACAAGCTATCCTATTTACAAACAAGGTGCCTCAGGCCTGTGTCCTGACAAACCAGTGTCACAGAATGATGGTGCATAAATGCAGCACCTGCTTTTGTTTTGTAGCCAACTATGCAAGGTAGCAATCATAAGTGTGACAGAGCTCTTTTTCCCCCAAAACAAGTTATTTTTATTTTTTCCAGAGCCACCAGTCCACCCGCAGACCAGGCAAGATAACATTACATTTTATTACAGTACATCAGTCTACCCTTCAGACAAAAGTATTCACATAACACAACAATTTCTGTAACTGCCTGCCTGACACACAGAATACATAACACAACTTATCCCCCAGAGGCCCTTACTCACAAAACATTTAAGAACCCCATGTACCCAGGTTTCAAATCCCTAATCTGCCTAAGGAAAAGTCTGTCAGCATTATTCTCCTGAAACCAGAGACTTTTGAAGCTCTCTTAACCTGGGCTCATGAATCTTTCTCAGAGGGGTGGAAGTGCTCCTTTGAATGTGGGCAGAGCTGAATGTCTTAGATGTGGGCAGAGCTAATTATTCAGGGCTCATTGGTCAACTGGCGTTATGTAGATGGCAAGGTGTAATGATGTGTATTCCTACCATGTTCTATAGCCTACCTCTCAGTCTGAGGCCCAGTTAGACCTGTCTTGCAATCCCACATGTCGTATCTGAATTTGTGGTAATTAACAAGTGTCTCCACAAGGAGGAACTTTAATTATTGGGGACAATTAAAGACAAACACCAAAAAAATCTAGACTGATAACCCCCCAGTTTTCAGAAATCCTAAATAAATAAAACAGGATAGAACCCAGAGCTAAATCTTGCTTCCTATAAATTCAGATGCTCCAAAGTGAATGGAACTCAATGTCACGGTAACATCTGAACAACCAATGGAAATAGCACACACCCAACTTACTATAAAAGAAAAGGAAAGACGGCAAAGAGAGGGACGCTGTCTTTATTGTGGGAACCTTGAAAATCTTCGGGCCTCCTGTCCTCTCAAACAACGAAGACCACAAGGTCTGCAGACTTACTCCGAGTCACGGGTGAGTGAATCCCCATCCCCTTCCAAATCTCCTACAAGACTCTTTCTTCCTGCCATACTTCCATCGGCCGAATATGCTCATAATTCACTAACCACATCTGCTACTGGTATGTCACCCTTCCAATGTGCATTGGGATACCAACCATCCCTCATCCCTGACTCAACCCTGGACACTCAAGTACTTTCAGTCCAGGAATACATTACCAACCTCCAAGATCTATGGAAAATGGCAAGGGATGCACTCTTAAGCACTGCCAATAGACAGAAGAGAACCGCGAATAAATGCCGTCGAGCAGTACCCCTATTCCATCGATGTTCAACTGGTTGTCTGGTTGTCCACTCAAAACTTGCCATTAAGGCATCCTTCTCTCGAATTGGGTCCCCGTTACATTGGGCCATCCCACATTCTCTCCCAAGTCACCCCAGTAACTTACCGCCTGGCTTTACCACCTACTCTAGGGTCCATCCCACCTTTCACGTATCCCTACTCAAGCCCTTTCATAATATGGTAACAGCCTCACATAATTTGACTGCCACCCCTTTAAGAAGGCACTGTTCTCGACCAAACAGTTCCCTATTCACCACCACATCTCCAGTAATATAATACTTAAGGAATTTTTGCAGTTAGCTCATTACTCAGTATTTGGTTTACCCTGTTCAAGCTCATCTTCCTGGTTTCTTTGAAACACTTCTTCTGATACTATGACTTCCTGGTTTACGGACTTGTAGACTTGTAGTTTTTTTAACTACAATGATTTACAGACTTCAGCTTTAGCACCTCAACATGGTATAACCTCCGACTTTCTGGTTTACGCATTTGGTCTTTTCAACTATTGCGATTTACAGGCTTCGGCTTCAGCACCTCAGCACGGTATAACCTCTCTAACTACTCTCTCAGGTTTCTTTGAGCTCTCACTCTGAAACTACGCACAGGATTCGTCTCGCTAAAAACATAACAGCCTATCTCCCTATTCTAAAAATGCTTTAGCAAACATAAGAGAACATTTTAACTTGGAGATTCTTTATGTAGAAAATCTAAGTATCCTAAAATAAAAGATGACAAGCTCTTTTAAACATGGTTTATAATCTCCTGTTTATATAATTATGGGAAGTATTTCAACATATGTGTAGTAAGAAAAGGGAATGTGGCCCTGGAATGCTGGCAGGAACAAGACAATGTGAAGTTAGAACAGAGTAATGGACCAAACAGAGCGATCAAATAATGGCCCACAAAATATAACTCCAGATCTCAATCACCACAACAACTAACTCACAAGCCACAAGTTGCATGAACATGTCAGTTTATTTAAGTTTTTTTTTCGACAGAATATTCTGTGTAGAGAAAATACAAAAAAGAGTTATAATAAAGTTTAACCGACTTCAGCTTCTAGAGACTTCTGAAAGCTTAGACACCAAAAATATATTTGGGTATTATTCTTCTGTCTTTGTTTTTGCCATGGTCAAGGACTTTACACTGGAGACACCAACTTACTATCAATTCTGAGACTCATCTCTAGATAATATATATAATATAAAACTTGAATCATTTATATATGCAAATATTATAACATTTTATAAAATCCAGTGATGGAGATCCATCAGAGGCATTTATAGTCAAATCATTCAGCATCACTCCACCAACTGAAAAGGAACATCTGTGATTGATGAAAAACCGCAAGTATGAGCAATGTCCTAGAAGGGCACATAAGGTGTTTGTTTCTGTACAGTAATAACTGTCTGTTAACACAATTAAGATTTCGCAGGCAGCTCAAGAGAAAGTCGCTCATCAACATGGATGACACAGAGATAAGACAGTTACACAGCTTTATACAGATATTGAACCATATGTCAATAGAGTTACTGTAACACTATGATAAACATAACTTTAGAAACGCAACATTTCAGCAGTGGAGCCTTCTTCGGGTGTCACCCTAAGAAGGCTCCACAGCCGAAACGTCATGTTTCTTTCCTTCTCTTTTCAACTGTGAATAAACCTTTACTTGTTCTTTTGCAGCCTATGCATGCTGACGCAGCTACCTATTTAAACGTGATTTTGTAAAACCATAAAAATCCTTTACATTTCAGGATTTCATGCTTAATGTACGTTGTGACATATATTTAGCACATTGTGGCTTTTGTCATTAATGTTTATTGAAAACTGAGGTAAATTTATTCAATATATTATCTCTCATCTACAGTATCATATCATGTAACAAGTCAACTGCAAACATTTTACATTGATTCAGTTGCTGATATCTTTAAAGTCTAAGTGAAAGGTTGTTCATTTATTTGTTGTTAATGCAATAGTGCATTGCAAATATAGGTATATTTTTTTCTCATGAAAAGAGAAAACAGAAAGATGTCTTCCTCATTTTATCTTAATTATTTTGAGAAACCAGTACAACAACAGAATCACAACAAGCATTTCAGTTTCTATTCAGCTTTGCTCCCCATAGTAACTTTGGAATGACTTAAGAAAGCCAAAGAAAGAGATGTGAGATGTGCTCCATCAGGCAAACTGTCCCAGAAATCTAAAACATTCATAGCAGAGCTTTAATATTGCTCTTAGTGTCTTAGTCAGCACAAGTATAACTTTTATGTTTATAATGCATATAAATATATTAATTAAAGTACCTAGGCTCACTCAGAAGTTATTGCTTTAGTCTAATCCTTGTGACATTTATATACATAGAAGCTATGGTATGGGTAATAGGTTTATTCCATGTCAAAAAGAGAATTGAGAAACCAAAACATTTCAGCTGTGAAGCCTTCTTCAGGTGTGAGCAACTCTCTCCATAGCCGAAACGTTGTGTTTTCTCTATTCTCTTTTCAGCATGGAATAAACCTATTACTTGTTTCTTTGCAGACTACGCATGCTGAAGTAGCTACCCACCTGAAGCTATGGTATATTTCATTTAAAATATAAAGTCATTGCAGGACTATCAGCTGTTAGAAGAAATGTATTATATTATATAATATTATGTGCAAAGGACTTTTTATTTCTGTTATTAAAATATGATTTTCATTTACACTTTAAAAAAAATACTTTATTTCAAAAAAAAAATAGAGTGTAAAGGCTTCAACATTGTATCCCCTCACATTTCCTGCTTGTCAAAGTAGCAAGGAAAATACAGATAAAAATACAAGCGTTAAGATTATTCTTAATGAGACCCGCACAAACTGCTGTCACAGTTTCTAGTCATTCAAAAGATTCAGAAAAGGTGTCTGTAGAATACTGATGTCTCTTAACTTAATTTTTTACCCTGGATACATAATACATTGTATAAATAAAGGTCAAACAGGTTCACAGATATACAGTATAAAAACAAATGGCTGCTAGTGCATTTACAAAACTACAAGTAAAAATTTCAGCAGTATTTTGCATTGAGATCATTTCTTAATTAATTACTAGAATGATACAATATTGTAATCACTGTTTTTATTTTAAGGACTTTTCTTACGTGCATCTACGTAGATTTATTTTTCACAATCTGTCCTTGCTAAGTACAAGGGCAAAAATAAGCAATACAACCACAACCTCTGGAATTCTTGTTAATCTCTTCTGCTAACCTACCTGTCTCAGAAAAAAATATATTATATATAAACAAAAATCTAATCACCTAAATAAATAGACCATATTATGGGGACATAAGTCTTTCAGTCTGTTTTACATTTTAAATAAGGCAACTAGCTGTTCTTCAAAATTTAAACCGTTTACTTACTTCCTTAAGCAAACATGGTTTCCCAAGACGACATATATATTTATAACGTGACCAGAGACGTAAAAATTCCTCAAGGAAAATAAGGCATTAGTGATGACCTCTCTGAATGTATTAATTATTGCTGTTATAGCGTAGTCTCCAGTGTATTCAAAGCCCCAGTCCATGCTGCTGCTGGAGACATAATTAGAGTCATTGCAGGGCATCAATCCTATTCACCCACTGTGCAGGCCAGATCCAGATTTGTTTCAACGTACCATGCGGTGCAAAGATATACACTGACATGGCCTTCAAATGCAAACAACAGATAGATTAATCACTGAGCCCTCTGTTCATAACACCCATCCATTTCTTATCTTAGAACAAATTTGATAAGACTTAATTAAGATTGCAGTTCTGGAGGAAGTTTACTTTGGGAGAGGAGGTTACATCTGTTACTCTGAGTTTACATTAAGTAATCATGTCTTACATTAAGTAATTAAGGAGCAAATAAATATTGACTAAGTTACAGGATATAAAGTGTCATGAGGAAAAGCTTCTATTTTTTTCTTAACCCTTCTGATTAACATAGTTGGATTAGTTGAAAAGGGAGCTGTCATTACCTTTTTCTGTAGTGTTTTGTATTATGAATATGGACAGGAATGGTTTGTGAACAGTTAAAATCCTTATTTGGGCTTTGGGTTTCTGCTTTTGAAACCAGTTTCCCTGCTAATTATCATTCTGTTCACATGAGATAAAAAGCATTACTTGTTTTTTTTTCTAATAGAATGCTTGTAAACAGAAGAATCTAAAGAGATTTAGTTTCAGTAAAGAGCAGTTTGTCTCAATAATTACAAATACATTTATATTCTATGTATACCATTAACACATCTGTGGTAATCAGTGCAGCAGCTATGCTGTTATTCCATACTTATGAGCTCAAAATGGCATTCATCTCAAATGTACAGGGAGCTTGCAATTATGTGTTATCTCCACTTCAAAGGAGTATGTTTTTTAGATAATGGTATGCTGCACTTGATACTGTATTATGCATTTATTGGCCACTCTTCTTTGTGACATTTGCTCAGTGATTCTCCGCAGAATTCATGCAGGCTTGGAAGAAACTGAGTCCAGTGGTTGTTATGGCAATAGTCTCCACACTCATAAGCGACTTGTATGCCTGTACAACAGGCAGAATTTTCTCTGAGAGAAAAAAAGAAAGAAAAGTCACTTAGCTTGCCAGTTACACTGAACAAAGCCGTCTCTTTATCCTCCAGAGTACAATTTGTATTTGCCACAATGCAGTGAGTCAAGACTTTGTTGGAGGAGCAAGTCACGTACTTGAAAGTTTAGCTGGCATGAATGATTAAAATAGGATGAATGATACTCGTTTGTGTTCATAATGTACTTACTGGCTTAAGGAAAACAGAAAAACACCATGTTATCTCTATCTAATCTTGTACAATTTTATAAAATGTTATAACAACCTCTTAGGTACAAGTTTTTAAACTTCCATAACCAAGAACAATTTTGTAGGTTTGGTCTTCATTTTAAAAGCTCCAGATATGCCAAGAAATGATTGCAATGACCTTCACTGAGCCTACTTGTGGGTGGTGGTCTCTGCATTTTTCCTTCATGCTCAGTATAGTTTGGTTATGTTTAAAAAGACATTGTACTTGGTTCAGTTTGAAATGTATCAAATCAGGAAAAGGATGTACAGTACTAAGGACAAATATTCACTCAGTGTAGTAATGTTAGATTCAGCCTTAAATACATTTAATAGATACATAATTAATGGACTAGTACTATTTCTATGTACAGAGAGAAAGTTGAGAAATACATAATTTAATTCCATACAGTGGCATCATTATATTATACACAAATGCTACAGTGTCAAATGTAATGCAATTATATTCCATTTGCTACAAAAAGGATATGATTTTATATTAATCTAAAACATAATTAAATCCACATCTGATCCCTGTCCGTATTTTACCAGGTATTTGACCAGGTATTTGTGTTTACCATGTCACTTTGAAGTTATGCAGCTCTGAATCGTTGGGCATAGCTTGGTGGTCTTTCAATAGACACCCTTTTCAATTTTAATCCCTGAACAGGACTATTGTTTGAAATGTTCAGGAAAAAATGATAGGTTACAGTTCAGATATGTCACAGTATTCTCAAAATATAAATAAATATATATATATAGAAAAATAAGGAGAAAAATCTTTCTTCCGGTGACCCCAAGTAATTTTAAATCTTCCCTTCTTAACCAATTTATTTATTATTATCCCAGATGCAGACACCTTTAATGAGAAACAATCATTACTGAAAGATTTCAGACATTTCAATAGCACTGAAACAACGCTGGTGAAAATGACTGATGATCTCTCTTGATTTCAAACACAGGGATGTTGTCTATGCTTGTTCTGCAAAGCCTTAATTCTGCCTTAAACACCGCTAATCATGCAATAGTCCTAAATCACTTAGAGACCTATGCTGGTGTGATGAATGCAGCTCTGCAATGTCCCAGGAATCAATCCTGGTCAACAGTAGGCTGTTGTTAAGAACTCATAACACTGCTTCCTAGACCACAAATAACTCCACCACAACAAAAGGTCCAACTCTCCTGCCGCAACAGAATTATACACTGTGTAGGTTTCAAGGTTTCAAGAGGATGACATCACTTCTGTAACATGCTCACTGCGCTGAACCCAGATACATTCCACCCCCTCACATTCCTCCTACTCTCTGCAGCAACCTCAGCAACTGATAGAATTCAGCCTAAGAAATCTATGACGTTGGTAACAACTTCAGCTCTTTCCAAGTATCCCTGGAGCAATGAGTGGTGCTGTGGCTATCTAACCCAAACGTCTCTGATAAAAATTGAGAACACACAACATTGGACCGAAGATTAATTTTATCCTGAAAATAACAGAAATATAACCCTGAGTGCTACACTGAGCATCTCAGCTATGGATGTGGATCAGCAGATAGTCTGCTAAGACTTTATGTAATCAGATAAAATAGAACTCAGTTAAAATAGAAACTACAAAATGTAAATAAAAAAAGCAGAATGTGCTGCTAGCCTAGCTCAACCCCTGTATGTCTATTAGGTTCTGTATATCATCTGAATTCAAACAGGGTCAGAACTGATTACAGAATTACACTGGTATCTCTGGGGTTCTTAGTTGGTTTGCCTTATAGCCTTACACAGTATATATATATATGCCTTATATATTGGTTTTGCCTTTCTGATCAGAATGCTAATAATGCTAATAATAATAATAATAATAATAATAATAATAATAATAATAATAATACTAATAATAATAATAATAATAATAGTAATAATATGGAGAGCTCTGACTGCTCTTTTAAAACTTCTCTTTTTCCACAAGGGTAGGTTCTGGGCATTCTTCTGTTCAGCTACTACTTGTCATCTGTGGCTTAACTTCCTATGTTGTACTAAAAAGATTTAGATTTACATACAGAATAAAAGAGATACAGATCTAGGCATCCCTGCTCTTTAAGACTGCTGCTCAGATATTAAATTGTTTTATAGCTTTATAGCTGCAGTACAGAGGTGGTACTACTGAGGTCACCACACAAATGGCACAACATGGATGTGTTTAGCACGGTCACTGATGGTCTGGGGATTATGTCCATTGCATATGTGAAAGATGTTTGTTTATTATTTGAGAGATATCATAGAAATATCATAAATGTGACGTTTATCCACCTGCATAAAATTGCATATTTATGACCTATTGTATCCTTATCAGTTACTAATCCAATTTTTTTCCTCATATTTGGAAGGTATTGGACTCTTAATTGAAGCTTCTAATTGAACGATTAACAATAGGTTCAAAACTCATGCAAGAGTCTTGATCAAATCTAAGCCCCTCATAGATATTGCTCCTGATCGACCTTACTTGCATTAGCTCTCAGTGTCATACAGGATTGAGTTCTAAATTATTCTTGTGACTTACAAAACACTAAACGATTTTTTCTATGTTAACATTCTCAGCTGTCTTACTGTTTTTTTTTACCTGTGTACTATTGATTTGTTCTCTTCAGTGTAAAGTACTTTATGATTTCTTGATGTGAAGTGCTTTATAAAACAAAACTTGTATTATTAAAATAACTCACTGTAGGCTGTTATAGTCATAAACTGCTGCTTAAGAGTTTACTTATGTAAACAAGTGATTTTGGAGATTAAAATATCCACAAGAGAGAAGATAAAATTTATGATGTTTTGTTTCACATTAATTTAAGAAAAATGTAAACATTATCATGGTAATAGAGACAAGAAAGCCCTGCATTCTGAATAATTAACTATCATCATTTAAGGGGATTTAAGCTTTTGTTTTCTGTGTTTTGGGAGTGTTGAAAACAAACAGCATGTCTTGAAAAAAAAATAAAAAATCAATCAGATAATTGTTGGTTTTGGCTTGCTCTACTTTTTTTGTGTGATACAATGCTAAAGCACTGAGGTAAAATTAGATTCCAAAAATTAATTCAGAGAAAACAAAAGCCTCTGAAAAAAGCTTCTTGTGCCTAATTGAGAATTGCATTGAGAAAGAAAATTAAAATCCTACAGTGCAGAAGTGCAGCCTGCTAGTGAATCATTAGCTTCATAATCTGGAGCATTGTTTAATACTTTCCAATGTTTGCTTCCTATGGGGGCAATGTACAGCAGCAATAAGGGGTGTGTGCTCAAAGCTAGACGATAGTGGGTTCACATCTTTGCTGTGAACTCTACTATTGTACCTTTGACCAAGGCTTATTGAACATCAAAAGAATCTCATCAATCTATTTATGCATGGAAGGTTTTTGGAAAAAACCTAAAGTATATGGATATGAGACATTTAATGATTTTACTGTTATTGATGTGCTGTTCCACAATTGTGGTTCATGAAGCAATGAACATCCACATTTTTATCCAGATGCGACTAGAAGCATAGAATAGAATTCTATCATCTAGTCATCAAAAGTAACTTTCCTATGAGTTGAATTACTCATTGATACACATTACAGTATTAATATATTTTGCTTCACAGTATGTAACTGTGAATTTGCTGGAGTTAAAAATACAGTAGGTTTATTCTGATGCACTGTATACTGAAGTGGACTCAATTACAGGAGGTCCCGATAAAAATCAGGGTTAACAACAAAAAGTTACAACACATAGTGAAACAATGTACTGTATATAGGGGATTATTTCTCCAGAAGAACAATTAAATATGGAATATTGGAACAATAAGATTGATAAGACTAATAAACTCCCTTCAAACTGTGGAACTGTGCAAAAAACAACAATTTGCTGCTTCAGGGTAAATTTCTCTCCCCAAATTATTCATACATTTAAAGTTTGCAATTACATATTAATCCACTGATTGGATCAGCAATGTATTGTGTCGTGTAAAGAACTCAACTTTAATGCTGGGGCATAATGATTCATAAGATAAGTCTTGTGCAACATCTTTGTCTATGAGAAGAAATTGTAATGTCAGATTTTGAACTTTTGCTTAATATTTACTTAATTTCTGTAACAAAATAATCCATGAACTACCTATGTTGCTGGTTTTTGCTTCTTTGAAAAATTATGGAAGTGCAGGGGATTTTTATTTTTGGTTCCACGATTTATAATTTAAAAACTAAACAATGTATATAGTGTAGACGTATAACAGTGACCACCTGTACTTCAGTCATTCACCTTTAAGAATAGATTTTTACAATGCAGGGTGCAGCTCTACAATGGACTAACACCCCAGCTAATGGGGAATGATGTACACTTAATGCTCCAGAAACATGTATAAGCCCCTTAATTCAAAAAAGAACTTCCCTCATTTTACTTAAATTCAACATCTCTAATTCAGCATGGAAAAATAAAGTGGAAAACTTAAGAAATGCAACTGAAACAGCAAACTGAAAATGCATATTATGTTTAAATGCTGTATTAAACCAAAAGTTAATATGAAACAAACTCAAATCTCCATCAGGGCCAAGGAAGTTTTTTAAGTTTTGAAAAGTGAAAAATACCATAATCTCTGCCTACAAAACCTTTAGGCATATTTTTATAACATTTTACTGATACAGTAATGGTGAAAATACAGGTGAAAAAAGCACTTATCAGCAAAGAAGGGAAATGCATAAAATATATTTATAGATCCTCTATCATTGTTCACAACTGCTGTTAAGGGAACATAGCCAGGCTGACATTTTCTTAATTATCTTGCTGATTTTATATGTGACATATTAGACAGTGTGGTATTCAGAGAACATCTTAAATATTTAATTCGCCAAGTGATGCACACATTTCTTAATGGAAATTATTTTTCCTGCTTAGCCATTTGCAACAAGTTTTAACAAAATGCCTTCACGTAGCCTGTAAGTAACAAGGGTTTTGCAACAAAAAAAATTAAAAGTAACCTTTTGATTAATTGATCTTACCTTTTAAACTTAAGGTTTGTCATTGAACAAAATCAATTGACTGAATAAATACAAGAACATTGTCTCAAAGCATTATTCATATTTATTTTTGTGTTCCTTCGCAAAACTAAAGTATGCATTTTAAATCAATCTCACAGGTATAGATGAGCCACTTATTTTTTCAGACTGAAACTGAACATCCAACCACATCACTGGTACAACATACTGTAACATATCTGACTCTCAATATTAGGTGATAAACAGTAGAATCGCAGTTGTGTTTGCCATTGTATTAACAGTTACAACAGATACAAATTATAAAGCAAATCTGATATTAAACTAGAAGTTTTTCACTTTTTCTATTTCGCACTCATGTGTGAGATCAGAGTGTGTCCAGTGGGTGCTGTGTTTCAATTACTGAGGGTGTGAATGACCACAAGGGGGTTGTTTCACAAAGCAAAAATTAGCCAGATAGCTTTAGTAAATACCTTGACAAATATCTGGATTTTCAGTTTCACAAAGCAAAATCAGAGTATACAGTTAAGCACCTATAGCAACATATCGTCTATTCTTATCCTGCTCCAAGCAGGTTAATTTAAACTGAGCCTGACTTTATGGTTAAGAGCTCAATTCACAGACCAATTGGATCCCTTTCTTCAGGGATCCTGCTGACATTAAAGCAGCTGTCAGAAGAGAAAGAAAGTTTACAATGTATCAAAACCCTCTACAGTTTGTGGATAATTTTTGAAAGATACTGTATCAGCAGACAGGGTATACATTACGTTCACAATCTCTTAAGGCCATAGCTGTCACTAGTTGCTACCAAAAACTAAACGAGATGCTCTACAATCAACTAGAGACTACTCAGCCCACGGAAGCCTTTTCAAAATATTGCTTTACCATTTGTAATGGGGACATATCAGATATTAAACTGAGAAGAACATATTGCAGTTTTCTCCCCATAGTTTTTGCTTGCAGAGTCAAGAAGGGAGACAGGAGACGGTAACTGCAGCCCACTGCAGTCCCACCTCAAACCCCTGGAAAGAATGAGAAAGCAAATTAGAGGCATTGCTATTCATTTATCCAGACAGTGTTAACTAATGATAAAGAAAAAAATATATATACATAAAGTACTTTATCTTTTAATTATAAAAATATATGCTATGTATGGTGTCTTTTAAAAATTAATTCCTAAAAGCAAATAAACACATAAAAACCTCAATTACAATTTCTATTTAAGGGCGTTTTTAAATTCCCCCATTCTATCCAAGAATCCTGCAGATTGTTGGTCTGGTAGTCAAGTGATTGGTAAAACTGGTTTTCTTTACTCCCCCATGGCAGGATTCACACATTTGTTAGTTCTAGGAAACACTTGGAGGTATATAAAAATCGATTGCAGTGCATGCAATATGGATTTTGATTGCAGCTAGTGACAAGGTATTTTAAATGAATTACAGAAATTACCTTTGAAACCTTTGTAAGAAACTGTGACTTAGTTCCCCACTTCAAGCTGTTTCATTCATACTTTCTCCCATATCTGTATGTCCTTTGTCACCAAATTAGAACATCAAGAAAACAGAATCTCTGTTTTATCTCATATCTTATGTTTTTTTTTTTTTCAGTTTTGTAAAATAAGCCATTGAAATTAGTGGTTCTGTGTGGACTAGACATCTCTTTATCAATGCTCCAGTTATTATCCTTAGCTTTAGTTTATGCGCAATTAGATACAGGTTAAAATAAAACAGAACTTTGGTGTTCATTGGTTAACATTATTAGAATTGCTGTTCAACAGGTATTTATGCAAAATTTCTACAGATAATAATCCTCAGAGTTATATACTTTAGCTCTTTTTTTGGACACTCCACTCAAAGCGCTTTACAGGTATGCAGAGTCTCCTCAATCACCACCAATGTGTAGCATCCACCTGGATGATGATAATAATTCCTTACACATATATAGTGCTTTACTGGACACTCCTCTCAAAGTGCTTTACAGGTTATGGGGACTCCCCTCTATCACCACCAATGTGAAGCACCCACCCACCTAGATGATAACAGCAACAAAAGTGCATGCAATATATTTACCACACATCAGCTATCAGTGGGGAGGAAAACAGAGTAATGGAGCCAATTCATAGATGGGGATTATTAGGAGGCTATGGTTGATAAAGGACACACGGGTTAACACCCCTTCTCTTTTTGAAAAGTGTCCAGGGATTTTTAATAATGACAGAGTCACTTTTATGTCTCATCTGAAGGAAGGCAGGTACTTTTTTTTAAGTGTAATGCCTCATCACTATACTATAGCTTAAGGACCCACACAAACCACAGGGTGAGTGCTCCCTTCTGGTCCCACTAACAATTCTTACAGAAACCTTATCTGCCCGAGGTGGTTTCCCATCCAGGTACTGACCAGGCTCACACCTGCTTAGCTTCAGTGGGTTGCCAATATACTATAGTTGCTGACATATGACCAAATTAAATAGAAAACCACAAACTCAAAATTAGGTATCCATCTTGTGTGAGTGTTGGATTCAACCTTTCTTTGATTAAAGAAAAAAAACCTTTATATCCCTTTACATAGTTCAGACAAGTATAATTTACAATTCAATTTATGTGTTGTTTACATATTATATTCCTGTTTGCCCGGATCATGGTCACTGGTGACCACGCCTGTCTCCCCAGATGACACTTTTTATTTTTAAGATAAATGCAAGATAAACGTTTTTTTGAAACCGCTCCACAAATGTTCTCACATGCACGTATTCTCCAATATCATCACAATAAAACCATAAAGTTTGTTTCCATGGATATGACACTATTATGCAATAAACCAATAAATTAATGAACTAGCACAGTGGTTCTCAAACTTTTTGGACCAAATACCACCCCTGATCCAACCAAAGCATCCAAGTACCACCTACAAGTCATCATCTCAAAGGAGCCCCAGAAATTCTCAATGACCAACATGAGCGTGCATGCACACACACTCACACATACATACAGATGCAGCCATTCAAAGTGCGCGGTACACACACGTACCAGAGGTAATTGGCTACGGCGTCGCGCATTGTGCAATGGGAGGAAGCATATCCCTTATAGTTAACTACCATCCTGTTCATAAACTTATCATAAAATAAGAAGACTATTTTAAATTTCTTTGCGTGGTCCATTGTGCAATTAACCCTTGTATGTGCTGTCCTTAAGGTGATATCACATAAAGGTGATATATAAAATAATGTTTTTATTATTGTTATAGAGAAACATGATCAGATTTTCCCCGGTTCAGAAAGAAATATCTAAAGTATACTAGTTTGTCACTAGTATACTTTTAATACAGTCTTTGCTGTGCTCTAGAAGATCCTTGTGATATTTCGAGCTCTGGTTGAATGATAAGTGTCGCAGTTTAAATAAATTTCGTAGTTGGCAATTATGAAACGCTCTGTTAAAAGCAAGGGAGTTTTTATGTCAGTTGCAGTTTTTTTGCAACATGAATATAATTATATCATTATTAATTTCTTTAGATACCCGATTCCATATTATATTCCCGTTCAATCAAATTCTAAAAGTATGCTTGTTGACTCCGGTATCACGTTAGTTAAAGACTTCGATGCTTAAAATGTTTAGGGAGAAATGGAATACTGGTGTGTACCAAGACCAGCCATATACTGTATGTTTATGTTCCAAAATTTAAGACCTGAACCAGGCTCCTGCTATGTTCTGCTGCAGAGATATAACAAATGTTTTAGGAGGAGGAAATTCCAGGCGGAAATTGGCTAAATGTGTCAATGTTAATAACAGGATATAAAATACAATTTTAAAGCCACCATGTATAATGTGCTTTTAATAATCAAAATCTAAAATAAAATTATCTGTTTTCTAGTTACTATTTATATACAATTACTATGAATTCTGTATACTGTATGTAATTAAAAAACAACAATTCTGTGATACAATATTGTGACATATCATATTTTATTATATTGTGTGTGGAGGTTTTTTGCTAATACAGAACTGTATGCATACAGTATGATCAGTAAAGAAAAGCACAACTGGGTTAATATGAGTAGTGCACTCTTCCATCAGATTATTTGAAAAAATAAAACCGCTGTAATGCAGTGCTGTTCACCATGTTGTGATGCCTACTGAGTCCTACTTAGATGTTACTGACTTACACCTTGTGCATTTTAGATGGCTGCATCTGTAACTGTATGTTTCCAAATCATTTATAGTATCTGATTTGTTTATGAACATTTTCAAATAAATAAAAAGGTTAGCATCCACAGCTCTTTACTAGGTAGAAGTCTAACCATTGTTTATGATGAATGTCACTGCTTGTAATCATAGATTACAGATTCTGAAAAAAGCAATGTCAATTGCTGATTGACAATGGGAGTCCCTAATGGTAACACAAAAATCCTATTTTTATTGGGAATAGATTCAGTACAACATGTTTGTTGACACTAAGAACACTAAGCAGTATCAGTGAAAGTGTGAAAACAAGCATAATCAATAGAGAAAGCATGGGGCTGTTGTCATAGATTATGTATTGTGCAAATGCAAGTTCTCAGATCATATTGTTAAGCCTGGAATTGTGCAGAATGAATAAAATGTTTGAATTTCACTATTTGAAATTGAGAAATTGTTAGAAATTGAAATTATTTTTGGGATGTGCTAATGACCAAAGGCTGCAGCAATGACACCTTTCACTCTCTATGGAACTCTGTCTCACAGTATTCAGTTGCAGTTCCATAATGGAAATGAAGCACTTTCCCTTAGGAAATGAGAATAAATCAAAAACTTTTTGGATATCAGGAAGATCTTTTATGTTCTTTGAGACTGAGAGTGCCAGCTGAAAAGCATTTTTTTTTTGGTGGGAAACGATACACTTTTTGATTTTTTAACATTGGAGTGGTCAAAATACAAATACTGAAATTCCTGTGTAGAATATTGAAGAATATGTTGTACATGGGCATTTATAAAATGGACATGGTAGAACTGAATTTATTTATAAGAAAAAGTGATTTAAAAAAACACAAGATATAATATAAAACAAGTTTTAAAATTTGAACTATGTCCATTAACTGCTATTCTAAAAATAATAGAAACTAATACTTTGAATCCTTGCCACAACAGACCCAGTGGGGTCTGTTTCATAGTAAAGATATACTGTATAAAGGCTGGCTACAATGAGCTGCTTGAGCTCTAGTAATTTTGAAATACTGTATTATGTTAGATTATTTGTGAAAGTAGTGAGGAAATGTTACAAAAAATCATGTTATCACTGCAGCTACAGCAGGAAATGAAATATTAACAGTAGCAGAAAAAAACAAGTCAATGGTATAACATTTCATTGAAAATTTACCATAATTCCCCAAACAAAATCATGCATTCTAAAAATTCATGAATTTGGAAAGGGCCCTTGGGAAACATATTTTAATTTTCATGAAAAGGTGATTCTAGAAGCCTTGAAAATACTTAAATCAAGTGCTGTCATTATCACCTGTGATTGGAGCTTTGTTTGCTCTTCCTTAAACCCCAGCCCTCATTACCATGTATATTACTGTTTGAAGTGTCACAGTACCTCAGCATGCGATTTGTAAAATTTCTAGAATAATGTATTCTGTAGTTCATCTTGGACAGAGAAGGATAAATGCTCACTCATTATTCAAAGAATAGAGAGAGAGTCCAGGTTATCATTATTATAGTACACACCACTGCTTATACAAAATAGTATATATACTGTATACTGTAAGAATAAAAACATTATTAACAGGAACTAGGAATAAAAAACATTTTTTTCTTGTTAGCAGAATGCACTTTCACTCCCTAAATTCTGTGCCATAAAGATATAATCTCCTTTTGTGTTGAAATGATGTGTACCAAACTTATTTGTTAAATATTTTGCTGTATTTTAATGACCTATTTACTTTTACTAGGAAATTCATTTCATTCAACAGCCAACAGTTGCAAATAAACACTGTAACACAACACAGAATTCAGCACAACACAGAACTTGACATTCTCTGTTATGAATTTAAGTTTTTTTTTATGTTCTGAAATAAAAAAGTATAG
Source organism: Lepisosteus platostomus (assembly GCF_059453375.1). NCBI lineage: Eukaryota > Metazoa > Chordata > Actinopteri > Semionotiformes > Lepisosteidae > Lepisosteus > Lepisosteus platostomus. The sequence continues at coordinate 21,840,022 of NC_142621.1, read as the reverse complement.
TTTTGCCATATATTTTAAAGGATTGATAGAGATAAAAATTTAATGTATCCTCTTATGAGTTTTTAAATTTATCAAAAGCCAAATATAGAGTCAAGTATATGCAAATCTCATTTGCCCTTAATCTCCTACTGTATATAGTTCCTATTCATTATGAATATTAATGTGCACAGAATATTTATAATACTTTATCAGTATATCTGATCCTAACCTGGGGTGATCTCCAGCTGTTTTTTGCAATCTTAGCATTGATTTTCATCTTTATTCATGTTCTCTTATCCCAGAAACATTCCTTTGCTGAGATGTTTCATAACATTATGGTCTTTTTAAAGTTTGATCCATGTTGTTCAAGTGTCAATATTAAAAAGATGTTTTAAAATCTTAAAGGCAGTTGTCGTAATGTTATTCAAGAGAGTTACTATTTTCATTTTCTCTAATTCAGAAGTGATAGAGAGATACAGTATCCAGCTGTATAAACATTTAGTCCATCTAGTTTATTTGGTTTGTAAAACCAAGTGATTCAAGGATCTGAACCAACTGTTTCTTGAAAGCTGTTTAGGCAATGGTTCAAGCCTCGTTGTCAGATATCTAAATACTGTTTGTGTAAATGAGTGCCTCCTGTTCTCAATTTTAAATATGTTTTCGCTTGTTTTCTTTTGTGTCCTCTGGCTCATGTTTCCATGTTAGTTCCAAAGGAAATAATTCAAAAGGAGTCTATTGCACTGTTTTGTTTAAGGCCTTTGAGCATGCAGGGATGTCCAATCTTGGTTTGGAGGGGTGGTGTGTCAGCAGGTTTTCAAGGGATCTTTAAAGCAGCACCACTAAAAGGGTTGGGAGAAGCTATTTAATTAATCCAGTTAAGCCAGTAACTGTCTGATTTAGCTAGTTTGAGCTGAGTTGGAAAACTTACAGAGACAGCTCTTTGGGATCCCAGCTGTCCAGGACCAGGATTCAGAATACTTTAATGAGGTTCCATCATACACTTCTCTGTTTTAAACTAAAAAGGTTTAGTTTTTAAGCTTGTCAGTGTAGGATGTTTCTTTAAGCCCAGGAGTGTACCCGTTTTGCACTTTTACATGGTAAGACATTTACATTGTATTGTCTAGATGAGGAAAATTACATTGTTAACTGTAGGATAACTATGTCAGTGTTTTCAAAACACGATTCAGGTCCTGTCATTATCTGCTCAACAGTGAAAGTGAAGTGAAAGTTTAGTTTTAAACAGAGAAAGTAAGACATTAGTTTGAATCCAGTTTGGACCCGGTTGCTTTTCTTAGATTCTAAAGCATCTGTATTTTTTGTGATATGGTGAATAGAACTGAAAACAATACTCTAAACTAGGTCTTACTAAGTCATAGTGTAACTTTAAATAATAACCCTTCATTAACATTCTACAATTATACATTCTAAAATCCTAATCAACATACTTATTTCTTCTCAGAATTTCTAGAAAATGGAAATGCTGTCTCAACATAAGGACCTAAATAATTTTATGGACAGTTTTTGTTTTCAAATTCAGTGTTTCTCCCTAAAAATGATAGTTTATATTTTTGTTGCCTTCATATAACATCCTGTCTAAATGAAATGCCATCCTTCAATTGTTTCTACTTAAATTTGAAGAATTTCCTTAACTGTCTGTGTGTATCCTAGTATTTTGATATCATCTACACATAGACTAGCTGAGTATTCCAGAATTAAGATAATTAATATAAATCAGGAAGAGCAGTGATCCTAATATAGATTTCTGCATTACTTGCAACACCCTTACCATTCATTCCTTATTTTCTTCATGGCCTCCCACCTGCAATTTCCTGAATTCTTATTTTATGAGCATGTCAAAAGCCTTCTGAAATAATTTATATAGATATCTTAATATTATGTGATGCCACAAGGACCAGGTCATTTTAGGGCAGGATGCACACCAACAGATACATCCTGAAACAGATCGTCTAGTCTAGTACTAGAGGCGACAGGTGTATGTATTTTATCCCTCACTACGACTACTAGTTGCTTCTCTAGTGGCCAGCATCATTACATTTTATCTTACCAGCAGTTTGACATGGCAACAACCGTATCTGCTACTCAGTGTAACTAGCTGTACTGAGCCAGTCTGCAGTTGCACACAATCCACTCACAAGTGCCTTACAGTTTAATCCCATTAAGAGGCCATATAGGTGACCATCTAGATTAGTTTTAATAATAATTTCTATTATCTTGCATGTAAGAGAAGTAAGTTAGTAATATCTAGTAATTATTTATTTTAACACTCTTTTGATGGTTGGTCTCTAAATTTTAGCAATGTTGCAGAGAATGGTAACCATCTCTGTCTTGAGTGACTGTTAGAAGAATTTTTATTTAGTAGTTTCAAATTTCATGTTTATTGTAATGTGCTCCTGAGTACAATGAAATGCTTGCTTGCATGTTTCCTCACAAAACAAATCTCATTTAAAATTGTTGAAGTCAAGAACATAAAACAATAACATGTGTGCCACCAACATAGTGAAAAGTAGCAGTGTGAAACAGTGTAAAATGCAGCTTAATGCATAGGTTTATGGTTGGCAGCAATATACTATACATGAGATAAGAACAGAATACAATAGCAACAGTATACATCAGAAAGATAAAAAAACTATAATATTCTGCAGTATTCAAAAAGCAACAAAAAACAATTAGTGACAATATTGTGAGTTCAGTGCAAAATCAGGGGGGTGTAAAGTTGGGTTAGGAGGGTTAAGAGATCGTGTTCTTAGGCCTTATGGCTATATGAAAGAAGGTTTCTTTGAATCTAGACATTTGGGCTTTTATACTCCTAAATCTTATGCCAGAAGGAAGAAGAGAGAAAATTCCATTCCCAGGGTTGTTTTGATCCTAAATTGCAGTATATTATCTACCATTCTGAGGGAATGTGTAATGAAGAAGGTCTCAATGGAGTTCTGTACCAGTGATGCCCTAAACTGTCTTCATATGTTTTTGTGAATACTTAATCTATGTGATGGGTGGTATGAATGCCTAGAAACTTGAAGCCGCTGACCATCTCCACATCAACCCCATTGATATAGACAGGGTGTGGCCTCCTCCCTATTTCCTGAAATCAAGAACCATCTCTTTAGTTTTGCTGATGTTAAGGGAGAGGTTGTTACCCTGTCACCATACCACTAGGTCTTTAACCCCTTTTTATACTCCTTTTCATCATCATTTGTGATTAATCTTATAACGGTGGTATAATCAGTAAACTGGATGGAGCTCTAACTAGCCACACAATTGTGGGTGAACAGGGAGTAGAACAGAGGACTGAACACACAGACCTGGGGGACTCCTGTGTTAAGGATCAGTGTGAAGATGTTGATGCCCATTCTCAAAGATTGAGGTATACCGATGCAGCCATTCAAAATGCACGGGCGATACCGCATTATTTTCCGGTACGCTGTACGCAGTCTACCGCGAGTTACCAGTAAATACCGCGAGTTACTGCTAAATACCGCTAGCAAAATAATAGTATCCGGAATTTCCGCAAGGTGGAGCTAATAAAGCTCAACCTCTCATGTTTGAGCTGTCGCCATCAAAGTCTTTAACGAAGATATTACTAATAGTATTAATAATGAATGACCTTGGACAAGCTGTAAGTGTAAACTCAAAGTATTGCCCTGGTCCACATTATTTTTTTCATTGACCGTCTTTGTAAAAGTAACACCACAGCATTTCGCAATCACGCATTTGTTTCCAATCATGCAAAGTAC